>NC_056728.1:1936980533-1937075533 GCF_019279795.1 Protopterus annectens
TTAGATCATATAAATATTGAGAGATTCCTCAAAACTGGAGACGTGCACTTATTAAACCTGCCTTTAAGAGAAAGGGGAGTAGGACAAATCCAGAGTCATATAGACCCTTAAATCTACTTTCATGTTGTGGAAAAATAATGTAGAAGGTAATAGTGGATAAGCCTTTGTTAGAATCGGATAGACTGGAACTTGAAGCCATATATCAGCATATGCATGTTGAAAATAGTTCTATTACCACCTGTAACATGATGTTCTATAACAATATAATAATAGCTATGAATGAAAAAATGTGCTGTGATGTAATTTATATAGCTTTAACTTCAGCATTTGGCAGGATCATGTACAAGACACTGGGTAATAAATTAGAACAACTAGGTATCGATGTAATCTTGATAAGATGGATATCTGCATGGCTTACAAATAGGACATGGCACCTATCACCATCAATTGGGCAGGTGTTAATTCTTGGTTACAGTGTGGGTGTTCCACATGGCTCTGTCCTAGGCCCATACTTGTGTAGACTGTATTTTTCAGACCTAAATTTTTCATCTGAGGTCTTCTAATGTCTGTAAGCAGATGACCTGAAATTGAGTACACTCATTGCATGTGTTACAGAGAAGACATGTCTGCAAAAGAACTTAACTTAATTAACCAATGGGCACAGCAGAATAATATGATAATAAATACATCATAAACTAAGGTTCAAGTAATATGACTAAGAGGCAACCAAAGTGTAGCAAAAACTCCAGCTTATACTATCCACTAAATAAAGAAAAATGTTTGTTTTCATAAAAATAGAATCTGAGTTTTATTTTGTATACAAAGAGGTAACTAGAGTTAGTTATATTTTTTGAGTTTTATAGGGATAGATGAGTAATATTATTTACAAATGAAATGAGACATTTGTCAATTCTGTTGCATATATTTATCTTGAATGCATCTTAAAGCCAATGTAGACAGAATGCACTTTTAATAATATAAGCAAGTCGAAGCAACAACAGTCTATTAGTTAATAAGACTCACTTCTATAAATCATCTAAAATGATATAAAGCGCTATAAATATTGTAATCACTTACTCTTGTTTCTACTGTGTTTTTTATACTGATATATATTTTTATCTTTATGCAAAGTAAGTTGAATGCCACTTTAAAAGTTCAATTGATTAACAAGATCTGACATGTGATGTGTATATAAGGGCTGAATAAGGATTTTTAAATTTTAACTGTCTGATGAAGCTTATGTGAAAGCGCTTACCTCTTTGTATACAAAATAAAACTCAGATTCTATTTTTATGAAAACAAAAGTTTTTCTTTATTTAGTGGATAGTATAAGCTGGAGTTTTTGCTACGCTTTGGTTGCCTCTTGGTCATATTACTTGGAACTGTTGGTATTCTACTAACTGCAAACCGAGAGGTATTTACTTTGTTGGGAACGCTTATTTATTTCTTCAACATCATAAACTAAGCATATGAGATTTAGGAGACATAAATTGAAAGTTGGATATTTAATGCAGCACACAGTGATTGAAAGTGTAAATTCATTTAAGGACCTGGGAATATGTGTAGTTCATCTCTGAGTTTTTCTAATCAAAGGAACTAATTGGTTAATGACAGTTGTAGAACCATATGTTGTATAAAAAAATTTATAAAGTCTAGGAAATCAGAAATGATGAAGTCATAATTTGAGTATGGAAGTCTTATTAGAAATCAAGCATGAGTAAACTGGAAAGAGTACAGCGGAAATATATGGAGGGCATCCATGGATATGAAAATTTAAGTTATTAAGAAAGACTAAAATATCTGAATGTGTACAGTATCTCTTATAGATATCTAAGAGGAAACCTCATTCAGGTATATAGGGCATTTAGAGACAACCATCTCTGGAAATGTTTGGGGTTATCAAAATTAGTAGAGAAACATCAGACAACCTATGCAGAAGATTCTATAGGAATGAGAAGTGTACTAATTGGTTCTCCAAAAGAGAGCAGCTGATGCATGGAAGAGACTAACAAATTACATTAAAGCAAGTACTAGTTTAGATATTTTTAAGAACAACCAGGGCAATTATCATGGTAACAAGTGTTCTGGTATATTGGCAGGCTAGAAGAGCATTAATGCCCATGCTTGAAATATTTGTATGTACGTATATATGTAAAAATGTGGTAGGGATGTTCTTGAATACATATCATGTACACTTAGTGTAGGCTTTATTGAATCTGGCCCTTTATTTTTTTTTTCACTGAAATTGGGAGAAGGGTTAGAGAATACCTTAGCAAATTTGGAATAGGAGGGCTGAAAACAGCTTGGGCGGCCACAGTGGTGCATCGGTTAGCATTGCTGCCGCAGGGCAAGAGGATCCCTGGTTCGATCCTCAGCTGGGGTGTCTTCTGTGTGGAGTCTGCATGTCCTCCCTGTGGTCGCGTAGGTTTCCTCCGGGTGCTCCGGTTTCCTCCCACATCCCAAAGACATGCTGTAGTTGGATTGGACACTCTAAATTGGCCCTAGGCGTGAGTGTGTGTGCCTTCTGTGGAAGGTTGGGCGCCGGGCTGGCAACTTGACACTGTAAAACTCCACTGCCAATCATGAGCAGACAAGTGATCTGCTGTGGCGACCCCTAACCGGGAAAAGCCGAAAGAAGAAGAAGGGCTAAAAACAGCTTCGAAATTCCTTCTGTCAGCTTAGCCCTTTCATCACACTTTTTGATAATATCTGCAACAGAGGAACCAAAAACTAAATCTCTGTTCAGAAAATAATTTAAAATATTATTTTTCACATCATTACTCAAAACAGTACCTGCTGCAATAGCTCTGGAAGAAGTATCAACTGAGTCATACATGCTGTAATCAGTGAGTTATGACCTGTGAAATGGAAGAAACAAAATTATTTAAAGCAGATTTTTCCTCAGAAGAAGAAACTGCATTCAGAAACATTCCTTCATATTTTCACAATTAGTCAGAATAATTTTTACATATGAATCTGACAATTCAAAGTTCTAACAATCAGAGTTGCTGAAACATGCAGTTTTTTTCCGTACTTATCAATAATCTTCCCATCCATATCAAAGAGAGTAGAACTGGAATTAACCGAATGTTTGGTAGCAGTAGGGTTAACTAAGGCTATAGCTGCTGGCTAATAGTTGGGATGAATGTAAAAACTTAAAAAACTAAAGAACTTTTTACATTCTGTCTGACTTTTTAGAAGCAGCAGGCTGACTATCAGGAAAATTGTAGGCCATAACGCACACACACACACACACACACACACACACACACACACACACGCACGCACGCACGCACGCACGCACGCACACACACACACACACACACACACACACACACACACACACACACACACACATATCCTCCAGAGCTAACAGAACTGGAGGAATGGGTGAAGGTTCTGGAAATTCCTTCTCTAACAGCTCATAATACTTTCTGTGGGACTGAGAAGCCTGACTTTTCTCCCACTGAAAACACTGACACATTCTGTAAATAGTCTTGAGAAAGACAAATCCCTACAGGAAGAATCAGAAACTATGCTCTCCTTTGAATTTGAATCAGAAATGTCAGGAGAAACCCTATATCTGTCCATTCATCTTACCGTCCAGATTCAGAATCTTGACTTTCATTAGGAAAATAAGTTATCTTTTTCCTTTAACCAGAAACCATTTTATAAGAAGGATCACTAGCCTGAATTATACCTCGAGTCAGACCCAGTACACTACCCCTGTCTAAGGAAATTGGCAAAGGAAGAGATACATGTTTAGCTTTCTGTTTCTTTCTGTGTGGAAAAATGGATCATCAGTGTTATTAATAGATACAGTTTCCCCAGGGATGTGCACACAACCAAATAGGAAATCCTTCCAAGTTCCTTCTCATAGAATCAGCAAGAGTGGCTCTCCCTTGTCCACTGAGGGTACCCCAACAGCCACAGAGGGTTTGGTTGCCCCATGGTCCATAGTGGCATAATGTACTACAGCAGAAGGATCCAGGGTAAAAGACGAGTGGTCTGAAGGAAAAGCTATGGCCAAAGCAGAGTCACATACCTGTGGCTAAGGTAAATTACTGCTTGCTATGTTGGAAAAGACTGTTTGCATTTTTTTTTTTTTATGTAGCCTGAACAAGAACTGTCTGTGGGACTGGAAGTATGTTCCTTGGTCAAGCAGAAAATGGCTCCTCTTTCAAAAGTAAATCAAATAGCATGAACTGGTAAAAATTTGAGTCTTTAAAAAAATCATTTTTTTCCATACAAAAGTACAGTAAAGAGCACTTTAAAACATGTTGTCAGCCCCTAAAAGTAAAAAAAAAAAGTTTTTCTACAGAATAAATGTTTTTCATTACTTTAAATAACTTAACTTTTAAAATGACAGGGAAGTGGGGCTCCACCATTTAAATCTAAAATTGTCTCATGGCAGTCCACTAAAACACAAAGTTCTACAATAAAAATAAATTTCATAAACAGGAGAGTATGATACAACTAACAACTTTTTTAAAGTGAAAGGATTTTCCCCAAAGAGAACCTATCTGCCCAGTAAAGGAACAGCACTAGCTGACCGTCAATCCTCAAAAAGCTTACAAAGCAGCACTCTCTTCAATAACAGTGGAATTCTGAAGGGCTTGGCTCCCACTCCTGTCTTTTTAGTAAACTTAGCTTGAGCAGACTGATGCTCTATGTGTGTGGAAGGTGCCCTCAAACCTTGGTAACCGTTCGACTGTCACAACTTGGGCAGGCTATAACCCATATAGCTAAGGCTACTGCAGAAGTGATCAGTATGGTAAACATCTAATGTAATTATGGAAATTATAAAATGTAAGGAAGAAAAGTATGTAAAAATCAGGAAAGCAAGGGAGTACAGTATAAAATATGGGACTCAAAAATACCTAAGTAAGGAAATGGCCAGGACAATTAAGAGGAAGGAATATGGAAAAAGACATGTCTTAGAAACAAATTAGATAAAGGATCAGTGAGAAGAGGGTATAGTGAACAAGCAGGAACAGTAAGTTAAGGAGGGGGTAAACAAGACAATAGGATACTATTAGATGATGAGTGATATATCCCAGGCATAGAGTGTTTCTTGAAGAGTGGTAGGTTACAGTGTAATTCAGGTCGGCTTACTGAGTGCTGGATCATGTTAATAACATGTTGTTAGGGGTAAGGGTTATGTAACTAGTACTTAATAAGGGGTTGAAAATTTGACATCAAAAACATAATTTAATAGTTTATTAACTTGCAGTGTTTAACTACCATCCCTGTAGTGAATAAGTGACCTCATTGCTCAAAGGATCAGTAAGGAAGAGAAATGGAGATTGTTGTTGGCTATGTAGTAATACATAATAATTTTTTTATGAAAGGCAAGAATTTTTAGAGCAGTTGTATGCCAGATAGTCTTGGGCATACCTACAATGATTTCCAAGTTCTAGACATTTTGTTAATGGTTAACAATCTACAATTTACCAGTTTATGCTCAATTTTCTTTAAAATTAAGGAGCTGCTCAGCAGATTAAAGTTGTCCCATGTTAGAATTATACATTGTAATGTCTTGTTTATATAACTTCTTAATCCTTATATTAAGTTTGTGATAAGTACTCTGTAATTTATTTTCTAAGGTTATTGAAATATTTGTAAGACAAATGTGGACATAGAAGTATATAGATAGGAGAATTTTACTGAAGCTGTAAGGAATCCTGCATTGATTGCCAGAAATTGTTGTGTCCCTGTGATACATGTTTATTTGTCTTTCTGGTGGAGTTTTGAATGCAAATATGAAATGTGAGGTCACAATCTAAATACATTTTAGCATTTGGTATAACAGGTTCTTAATGAGAAATATTAGAAGTGATCTTAAGAAAAGTGTGAAGTCTGCCAAGTTTCTGTGCTAGAAATGTAAACAGCATGCAGTTTTACTTGGTAACAATCACAATTAAAGTGAGGAATGTGAGTCATAGTAAAGGAATTGTGAAAAAGTCATTGTGTTACTCTTGAGATAAAGCTATTTTAGAGGCTGAGATGAGCTGCATATAGGAATCCATATAATGAAGTTGTGCATTCTTCCATAAATGCTTATGGCTTCTTTGACATTCTTAAAAGAAGTAACCCAAGACCAAGGCTTTGATGGACTCCATGACAGAGTTTTGTACTGATGTAACAGAGTTTCATGCCAAAGTAAACGATTTTCATACTGAAGTATATTTCACCTGTCATTGCTTATGGTTGCATAGATAAATGGTGAATAATTCAGGTTGCAGGGGTGAATGCCAAACAGAGTGACTTTATGCAGGAGAAGGGAATGCTCAACCACATCAGACATTTTAGAGAAATCTATGAATAAGGCAGCATGACTTTGGTTTGTTGACCTGACTTGTGAAACTGTAAGGAATATACAAGAATAAGCTCTTGTGACCATTATATGCCTTGAACCATTGCTTATATCATTAGGAGGTTTGACGTCTCATTGTAAGACAACAGTTGACTGTTGATAATTTCATCTAATAGTTTTGTTAGGTAGGAGTAAGAGGTAACTCTGATAATATATTGACAGTGAAATAGGTGTACCAAATCTATTTTCTTTTCTCCTCCTCTTTGCCTGTACTGCATGTTGATCATTAGCCCCCAAATGGCCAATCAGCCCATTTATTTTCTGTCATTAGGGTGAGAATCAACTGTGAGGGGCCATCATCCATCGTTCAGACAGCCATCAGGGGTCTTCTGAGAATTTTTGTATGCTGCCTTATCCATGGCAAGCATCTAGTGAAATACTGGGGAGGGGATGTGCAATGTGTTGCAGTGAAGGGTGCCCCCTCACTTCTGAAAGGGGTTTTTCTTCTCCATTTGAGGCTTCAGTGGTGGTTTCCTCCATCTCAGACAAGAAATTATACCACCGTTGTGCCCCTGAATGCATGCATCACCCCCCCCCCCCCGGGGAAGCTAACAAGTTATGTCTCATCACATCCCCTCCTCCTGTCTGCATGGGTCCTCTGATGCAAGGAATGCTAACTGAACTTTGGCTTCCTGGGTCACAGTCAGGACTCTGTCCTCTGTCACAGAACAAGGCATAGCTGTACAACATTTATGAAGAGAAATACTAATGTTTGTTTCCATAACTGGGATACACATTTTGCAGCACTGTTTGAGCAATACTGAAATTAGGTGGGCTAGTTTAAAGTCAGATTTGAACATCTTCATGAGTGTGATAACACTTTAAGGTTCAGAGCAGTTTAATGACATCAAAGGCAATTAGTCTTTTCCATGTAAAAGAAGCACTAGTTAAGTTTGTATGCACAGAATTAAGGATAACATTGACATACCATTTTTGAAAGAATAATAACAGACTTGAACTGCTGTACAAGGTTTAGGGTTTTACATTCACCAATATGTTAAGAAACTTTTTGGCCTGGACCAGAATATTTGGGAACTCACTAGGAATTGCTTGGTAATGTGGGTGTGTATTGCTGCTTACACTATTGCAGTAATATCTTTAATTAGCTTCTAGACATTATATATTTTGTAGATAGGCTTTCCATTCACAATCAATACCTGACATATCTTTATTGTCATCAGAAGCAGAAAATGAAAGTGAATGATTTTTAAATTATGAACATCCTGAATTGAGCAACAGTGATAATGATATATGAAACTGAAGAAATGAACTATTTTATAATGCTATCTAAGGAAACAAAGAAGAAATGTGGTTTGTTAGCAGACTTCTTTGTCTTGGTTCTATTCAACCACATGTTATAGAAGTATGCAAGACTGGCTCAGTTTGTAATGGTCCACAGCACAAAAAGGGGAGGGCTTGTGTGTCAGTCAGTCACCAAGATGGGAGGAGTCTGAGCATGAGATAGACGATAGAAGTTTTAGCCCATATAAATAGGTGGCACATATAACTAGAAGGAGCAGACTATTGCATCCTCACAGTGAGCAATTTAAATGCACATTAGGTAAAGGAGAGGATGAGGATATCTCCTCTTGTTTCCTGGAACAGGGTGAGGGTCCATCACCTTTGTCAGTGAGCCTGGGGTATGGGATTTTTTCCCTTCTTGATGGACTGATACTAGACAAAGCCTACATGAACCTATGGGGTAATGGGCCTAGCCAATGCTGTCAATACATTGCTCAGCAACATAGCCTCATTGGTGAGGCTAAGCCATACCGTAATTGGGTGATGGGGCAAGTGTGAAATCAATGACCCTCTCATTATTGTTAAAGGATACTGGTGGGAAGTGGAAATAAACTGAGGAGGGGGACTCTCCCATGGGAGATATGTCAGCAGTGAGATGGAGTAGCTAAGCTCCTCTGAGGCAGCCATTGTGGTTGGCCGTATTAAAATTTGATAAATTTAGTGCTGGCCGATGATGGTCTAAATAGTGCAAAGTATAAACTGCCAATCATTCAACCACAAATTCGTGTCCATGACTCTCAAGCAAGGAGAAAGTTGTATTGGTATAAAGAAAGATGACAGAGAATGTCTACAAGAAGAATTAATATGAACCAGAAGAATGCAAGGCATTCTGTGAATGTGTACATAAAGATGGTTGATGAAAAATTATGTTAAATAATAAAGTCAGTCAAGTAACAGCAAATACATGTTAATCATGATAATTGAACAGCAACATATGATTAAAATGATGGTGGTCCTGGTAGCTGAAAACACAATCAGGTGTGATGCTGTAATTATCGGAAAAGGTATCAATACAAATGATAGATACAGGGGAGTGGCTGGTGTCAAATAGCATCTGAATAAATAGATTAAGTTTAAAATGTTTAACTACTGATAGTTATAAAAAGTGGGGTGAGATGACTTTTGATTGATGTGCCCAGGTCGCATAGACATCTCTATGGTTCTTAAGCTATTTGACAGGCTACCAGTGGCTCTGGACATTCTGTGTAAATCTGGACAGTTGAGATGTATGATGACACCAACTACCTCAGTGCATTTACAAGGAATTCTGCATTTTTCAGTGCATTTTCAAGGAATTCTCACATTCAAGAGAAGAGAAGTTTACTGCTGCTCATGCTGATTTAATGTGCAACTGTTTTGTTTAGCAAATAGTTGTCACTGCGCTATACAATTTGAAAGCAGTATTAGTAGCACAACAGGTTCCATGCTTTATTTTTATGCAGAAGGCTATGAGTTCTACTCCCACACTAGATGGATTGCTAATACTGTGTTGTACTCTAAGGGGGTGGACATGCTGCAGTCCCAAGTGTGTCCTCTTTTGGAAGTGTTGCCTGGTAACTATGAATCTGTTCTCAGTTTGCCATCCATTCCTTATTGCAATATTACTAGATTACAATGTGTTTAATGTAACATAGACAAATTGTTCTTCAAGCAGCAGGCACTGAATTTGTACATGGAACACTGAAATATAAAGTTGTTGGCTAGCAGCAACCTCTTCATTAATTACAGATCTTTATAATGTGGCATTAATCAGATGACTTTTACTTCTGCAGAGATTGTGTGCATTGACTGATATTGATGGATTGTAATGACAGAAGTTTGAGTGGACTTTTATGGTTAACGTTTTGAAATGAGTAGTTTTGTCATTATTGGTGCTGCTGTTTTCTTTTAATGCTTACTACAAAAATGTTTAAACCTACAAATTTAAAAAAACACTAACAAGCGGTATTGTATTATACAAGGAATATAATGTAATACAAAAAGGAAGGTGAGTCAAAGAATGCATGCATATATGCATGGTCCTAAAAATATGTGCAAGGGGCCTATGGTTTGAAAACAGCCCAAAGGTAAACTTAATTCACCTCTGGCCAGATACATGTTCTTTGAATGTGGGTATCAATGCTGTTTCAATGAATGTGAGTTTGAAGGGCAGAGTCTGTTTTTGTTGTGAGACTGTATTGTATATTTTAGCCAATGTCTGTAAGTGTTTGTGCTACAAAAAATTGAAATAAGAGTTTTAAATTAAATCCAAATATCTTTAATCATTGCAGAAATGAAGAAGAAAACAGTATGCATACTTTGAACAGTGCTAATTGTGCTTAGGGAGAAATTGCCAAATAATAGGACACTGGACTCACCGCAGGGGTGGAGTGTTACATGTCGGATGGGGACCTACATTGTATGTGAGGGGGTGCTGCTATTTTTATGAGGCGGGGGCCCAATCCATTACCCTACCTCAAGCCCCGTTTGATCGTGATCCATCTTTGGTTGCTTGGGACCAGATGATGTAAGATGAAGCCTAATCTGTGGAATGAAAAATAGCCAAAGAAATCCCCTTATGCAGACAGAACATTGTAATCTTTCTCTATCCCTAATGTGGATATGTTATTGTTGTCTTAGTACACAAAACCTTCCACAACCATATTATTACAGATCGCTCAGCCTTACATGCATATTGTGCAAGGTATTGTACAAAATCATAATGGAACACATAATTCTCAATATATCAGTGACAAAGCCCAAATTAATATTTAGTATTATAAACCTGAGACATTGACAAAATAACAGAATGTGAATTAATATACATTTTCTGAAGAAAAAGAAGTCTATAACTTTAATTATTGCCATTATTTATTAAGTGTAATTCATCACCTTTTCTCCAAAAGCTGCCAGTTTTATGAGGGACTAAGACAGACACAGTTAAAATTTGTGTTAAAATCAGGAATGTCCCTGAAAGTAATATACTTGACATGTATAATGAACTTATTCAGATGGAGACCTTATTTTTATGAGCTAACCCAGCACAGTTTTGTCAGACCTATATCCTCAAAGCTTAACCACATAATTATTTTTAAGAATATGATATCTAAGAGTGTGACCAACCTTTATAATGGTTTATTTGTCCATGAAGCTTACCTCCATCTGGTTAAAGCCTGCAACACTGTATACCAGAAGGAATCATACTTAAGCTCAGGGATCTACAATTAATAGAATCTAATAATTTGGGTCCACAACTGGCTACCTGGTTGCACACAGCAGCTAAGACTATGTGGTCCTCACTGACCCCTGTTATCAGTGTTGTCCATTTCTTAGACGTTACAGTTAAAGCCAATTTTATAGAGCTATAATTCCACAAGATTACTTGCTTACATCAGTTTATATTGGTTTGGTTTCTTCATCTGAAGAAGTCAAATTGTTATAAACTGACGTAAGTGCCTAATCTTGTGGAATTACAGTTAAATAAACTTGGTTGTAAACATTATGCATGGACACTGATCCTTTTTGAGACCGGGATTTTGTGATTTTAAGTCTTCTGCTGTTATTATATGTTTCTCAGATGTCAAAACTAACTCACCATATATGCAGATAACTGCAAACTTGGGAACATTGTCATTAGCAATGAAGATACCACCATCTTTCAAACAGCCTTTAACATTACACAAGAGTGGAACAATAGAACTTTCCTTGGCTTCTTTGTCAAAAACTTCAGCACTCTGGCGTTTGACCCCCCCCCCTCCACTCACACACAAGTTTATGTGCTATTGATGGGCAACTTCATTTTGGAGTCCTTGTAGCAAATGACCTTTCAGTTATTACCCAATGTACCTGCTACTATTTGCAAAGCATATGTAGTTTCCCACCTGTTCCTTCATGGGTTTATGAGCTGTGGCAAGGAAGTAATTTGGCCTATTTATACAGCTCTTATTTGATACATTATACAGTATTGTTCCTTATTCTATAACATACTTATTATTGTCACTGGAGAAGATACAAAAAAAATTCAAAAAGAAGAATTGAAGTACTTTAAGGCTTGTTGTTTTTTTTATAAAGACTGTAAGATTAATCTGTCTTTTCTGTAGCTTTTCACCTTCTGAGGGATGACCAATGCCTGACATACAAAGCACTGTAGGACTCCTGACAATTTAAACTTAATTGCAATGACCCCCCCCCCCCCATGACAAGAACAGAATGAATCATTTGGATTCAGCATTAGGAAAAAAATAATATTGACTGTGTCATGTCATAGCTTGATATCTCAATGACTTCTATTATATTTATATGTAATAAACAGGACCTCTCAATTAAACTGTCTCCATTAATCCATACCTTCAAGAAAAAAAAATAATGGATAACTACATTGGCACTTAAACATTTCAACATGGTATCCAGGGAACCAATCTCCTAGATGGCCAATAGGCCCTGTGCTTTTTCCCCATGGCTATGAACCTATGACTGTATGAAGGGATAAGTTATATGAGAGTGTTCCCAGCTAATAATTGTCAGGGAGCATGACTGAACTATATTATGTAGTACTTGTGCTTTGCAATGGCTTGGGGCAGCTGCGGCAGGAGAAGCAGACATAACAGGCTCACTATACCAGCACCGTGAACCTCTTCCTCTAATTTCATTCACTATCTAAGGCATATTTGGATAATGACTACCCCTTGGAGGATATATTTCACTTCACTGCTGTGATGTTTTGGTAATGTGGCCTCTGTTCCTAACTTAAGTTATAACAGGAGTCAAACAGTTTGACATACTGGTGCTAAATGACTAAAATGAGATTTATTTTGCTGACCTCTGATACTGAGCTGCTCCAAGATGAGTAAATTCCTGTTTGATATTCTTTTACTGACACACACTCATAATAGGATAAAGTAATAAGAATTTAGTTGGAAGCAAATTAAATCCTAGCAGTCATTAACTGTGATGCGCGCGTGCGTGTGTGTGTGTGTGTGTGTGTGTGTGTGTGTGTGTGTGTGTGTGTGTGTGTGTGTGTGTCTGTAGAGCATTGCGGTTTATTTTTAAAATCCAGAAAAGGTCAAGTAATAAAATCTGTCCCATTTTAGCAGTTTTGACCATGTTACGTGGTTTAATTATAAATTTAATTCCTACACAGAACTTACACATTAACCAAAGGTGTTAGAAAAACGGTTGAATAGAAAGAATAATGAAATGTAGAAGAATGAGAGGTAGGACAGAATGCAGAGTTAAGCATCAAAACAATGAGAAAAGGAAATCAGAATTAGAAAAGGAAATGTTTATGGTGCTCAGGATAAACTTTTTGGAGGTAACTCAACATAACAGGAAGACTGGAGAAAAATGCAAATTCACAAAGGAGATTAGAGACAATAAAAATGTGTGCAACTAGACCATGTAGGAGCTACTGAGTGCAGCAGATATTCTGGGTATGACAGGAGATGCCCACAGAAGGAACAGCAGGCTTGAAAGAAGATGGCAGTTGGTAGTTACTGTAAGCAGTCAATAAAGCAGGTCTAAAAATAGAACTCAGTTTGTTTATCCAAATATTTCCTGGCAGGATTTGTTCATTTAACTAAACATTGATGAGTGTTTTGAACTCAGACCAAAATACATAAGGACAGTATGCAGATGGCTGGGGTATAACTGTGAAAACTGGCATTATGCGATCAAACAAGTGTTTTCAGTTTGTTAAAATCATGAAGAAAGTTCACAAAGCAAGGTATTTAGATGCTGATGAAATTCAATAGATGCATGTGTTTTGCAATAAAACCAGGTAGCCATACAAACTAAAGAGAGCAGCACGATGACATAGCACCATGGGGAGCCATGGACAATACTTCTATGTCACTTTCCAGTTTAGTTGTTCAGTTGATGAATGTTCACAACAACTACACCCATCAGTTATACATAGACATTTTCAAAAATGCAATACTTAACCTGCAAAGCCACTGTTTATCCAACATAGAAGGAGAACTGCAGAGCTGGCTGTGGGAATAATGTTAGTACAAGAAAACAAAATGAGAAATGAAAGCCCTCTTTAGAGTCATGATAGATTGAACTGACAAGAAGCAACTCAATCCCCAATGGAGGGGGGCTTCACATGTATGCCTCCTTAGTTATTATGAGCTACCTACAAGGTGGCATATCCACTAGGGAATTTGACTCAGTCTTAACAAACTGCATCTTGACAATATGAGCATGTAACAGACTGAATGATTCCTGTAGTCTTTTTAGGATCTGAAAAGGGACAAAATATCTTTGAGACAACAATCCATAGACTGTAACTATTCCCAGAAAGTGCAACTAAAATATTAAGTGCTGGGACCCACCAAAACCACGCAGCCTAATGATCAGGTAAAACTAGGTGTCTGTCAGACAGGAACAGACTAGAGACCATGCTATCCTTTTACTAAGTTACCATAATCAGTTTTACTCAGCCAAAGCAATGCCATAACTACCAGCACACTTTCCAGGAATATTGGCTGAAAGACGACATTAGCCATGGAAATCGGGGAATCAGGTTTAACGTAAGCTACTCATATCACATTTCCATGCACAATAGCTAGAAGTGGTAGTTGTTTGTGTACTGCTGATTTATTCGCTTAGGAGTGGTGAATTTACTGTTTTATGTGCTGCATATTCTATGGGGTCTGGTCTCATATCATCACAACAAAACAGCAAGGAAAGGATATGCTTTGTTTATTAATGATCAGTTTCTCTTCAAGCAGCAACAAACTCAGAGTGAGAATAATAAAACTAGGGAATGAAGGGCAGTCCCTTCAAAACTGAAATACTTTTTCACTATTTTCATGATGTAATTTGACAAGCTCGAGTGCATGTGTAACAAGTATTTGTCTACTGTGTCAGTTATGAGCAATATTTCCTGAGACACTGATATGAGTTCTAATGTTTTGAGTACTCATAGAGGGAATGGTGAACTGTAGAAGGTCAGACATGACATGTCTCCTAATTAAAATGGATAGTGAGGACCAAAGGCAACCAGCTCAATTCCCAAAACAAAACAAATAATAATACTGCATACTAAGATATTAGACTGCTAATAAATAAGACATTGCTGAGCATTTTATTTTTATTTTATGTTATTTATTTGACGTTTGCTGACCGGGTTAGTCTGACTAGGCAACAGCTCTTTTTCAGCAGAGACCCGTGGAGAAAAGCTCCAATAGAGAAACAAGAACACAACTAAATTACATGGTAAAATATACAGATGAGCAGATTGTATCTAAACTAAGCATAGATAGTAAAACATTTAAAAAAAGTCACAGAAAGCATACACATAACATTAAAAAATAAATGTAAAATATATACATCATAATAAAGTGCAGTCAGTTTTATACAGAAAATAATACAGGAAAATATTATGAGAGTACATAGGCTAATGGAAGCTATAGGAAAAGTAGAAGAGTTAGAGGCATATAATAAATACAGGGGGTTAAACCCCATGTAAAAGGCCAGTGGCCAGACAAGAGTTCAGCAAGCTAAAAGTACAAACAGAAAACCATTAGCATAGTGTCAGGAAGCACAGAAACTGTTAGCATAGTATATAGAAGCTGCAAGAGAGAAGTGGGAGAGATGGGTGGGAAAGTTGTAAGGACAGAAGATATCTTGAGATAAATCGAAGAGGAAGAAAACAGTAGAAGGAAGGAAGTTATGTTAAGTAGGGTCCTTACATAGGCAGGGCCAAGAATTATAGAGATTTTCCTTCAGGGTTGTTTTAAAGGACATAGGGTTAGTGATAGATCTGACACTCAAAGGTAGTTTATTCCATGCATTACCTGTGGAGTAACTGTAAAGGCGTTTGCCCATACTTTTATTAGGCTTATAGACTTGCAGTAGGTGCTGTTGAGAGCTACAGAGAGCACGGTTAGGAGTATAAGGTGAGATTAGAGTAGCGTGAGAGGGGCAGGAGGAGGGTTCATGAAGGATAGAGTGAGTCATGAGAAGTTGGGGAAGGATTTGGGGATGAAATTCCAGCCACTGTTGGCTTTTTAGAGCAATGCAGTGGTGGATATGATAAGGGTGGTTGGAGGCAAATATTGGAATTTAATTATCGGTGAGTTCAAGCTTGGATAGAAGATTGGATTGGAGATTTGTGAGTATCGTGGCTGTTTAGAGAAGTGTGGGAAGCAGAAAGGCGTGTGCAGGAGAGAGTCTTGAAGCATTCATTAGGAATTTTCTGTGTCTGAATAACAGGCGCAGCTTTTGATGCGTCTGTCTAATGCAATACTGAGTGCGGAGATTAAACTTTTAGTTAGTCGTCGATAAGAACACCTAGAAGTTTAGTATGAGGTTCAGTGGAGATGGTTGTGTTGTTGAGGGAGGAGACAGAAAAGGTGGCTTTGTGATTTTGGAGAGCTGTTGGGAGGAACAGGAGAAGTTTGATTTTCTTTGGGTTAATTAGTAGTTTGTTGGAAGTAAGACAGCTTTCGACTGCATGAAGTGAGTGTATGGAAGTGAGTGATGTTGGAGCAGGAGATGATTGTAGAGTTGTCAGCATATTGGACAATGGTTGAGATTAGGCAAGAGGAGTGAAGGTCATTGATAAAGATGTTAAAAAGTAGGAGTCCCAGGACCAAACCTTGAGGTACCCCTGCTTGAATGGGTAGAAAAGGAGAGAAGTTGGATTGCCATTTCATTGCCTGGAACCGATTGGAAAGGCAACTTGAGAACCAGGATAATGTGGAGATGGAGAGGTTTAGTGAGGTTTGTTTGTATAGAAGTAATATATTGGATATGGTACCAATGACTTTAGAGAGATCAAGAAACAAGCAGGAGACTAACTTATTGTTATCACGAGAATTTTCAATAGTATCTATGAAGGATGTCATAGCAGTAGCAGTACTGTGTTTTGGGCGAAAGCCATGTTCTGTGGGTGTGAGAAGATCTTCTTGTAGAAGGTGGTCAAGAAACTGTTTGTGGATGCATTTTTAAAGAATTTGTGACAGAGGAGATAAGATGGCAATTGGCCTGAAGTTAGAGGGGCCAGTTGAGTTGATGCCTTTATGCAAGGGAATGACGCAGATTTTTTTTCATATGTTATGCACAGTGTTTTCCTTAATGGATCTGTTGAGCAAAAATGCAGATAGGAAAACAAGAGAGTTGGCAGAAACTTTTAAGAATTCTGGAGGAAGATTGTCAGCTGATGGAGAGCAAGTTTTACGTTTGCTCAGAAGAGATTTAGTACAGGCTGTAGGGATGGGTTCAAGAGAAAATGTGCCCAGTAATGACTCCTTCTGCAATTCATATGGAGTTACATGTGTTGGTGACATATATAAATATGATTGTACATTCTTTTTTATAAGACTCTTTACTCCTACTACTATTGGAACTGTCTGTATATCTTTCTTCCACATGGCTCATGTTTCTGCCTGCAGACCCTGATATTTTCTGACTTTGTGTCTCTCTGTACACAAGACACTGTAGTCACTGGGTGTGGCAATTTCTATGATCAATACTACTCTTGTCTTCTTTTCTTGGACCACTGTATCTGATTTTCTAGCATCTATCTTTTGAACTGTTGGTAATGGATGATCCCATGTAATGTAGACTTCTTCGTTGTCTACGATGCTTTGTGGCTCATGTTTCCAGTATTTTTTGGCCACTTCATTACCATAATGTTTGCACAATCCCCAGTGCAACAGTCTCGCCACATTATTATGCCTTTCAGTATACAGTCCTTATGCCATTAGTATGTTGCAACCAGGTGTGCAACTGTTTACAATGTGGTTTTACAAAATCTACATTTGTCTGTTTCTCCCATTTGTTCAATGGACTTTATAAACCAACATGTATGCAGCCCACTATCTTGGGCCACCAATATTAACCTTTCATTTCTTGGTTTGAATTTGCCTCTCCTTAATCATTCCTGTGTTCATTCTGATCAACATGAGGTTCTTCCAGAAGTTTTCTATACTTGCAACTGTATTTATGCTTTTTCCACATTTCTTGCCATCTCAGCTGATCCTTCACCTTACATTCTTTCTTTTGTTTTGTTTTTTTTGGCACATTCAGTTGCTGCCTGACTTTTATCTACTTCTGGCTTGATTTCCATTCCTGCTTGATGCCAATAAGCTTTTTCTAGATTAAGCAGAGAAGTCATCTTGGAATTATTCTCTTCATGTTTCAAAACTTTCACTGCGTTTGGGTCTTGTGAGGTAAGCAGATATGTGTGGAGTCCCACGATTGTAGATCTATACATGTAATCATTTTCAAGGAGGCCCATCCCTCCTTTGGAATTTGGAATATATAATCTTGGTAGGAACTGATTTTTATAAACCATTTGGTGAGCATGAAGCATCCTTCTTGTTTTCCTATCTAATCTCTCCAACACGTTTTGAGGCCAGTCAATAACTCCTAAACTGTAAGTTAGGACAGGAAGAGCAAATTGGTGTATAGCTTGGATTTTTTTCCTAGATGCCAGTGCTGTTTTCAGGATTAATTTGAGTCATCTGAAGTATTCCTTACTAATTTTTATTCACATTTGTTTGCAATTTATTGTTGATCCTTCATCAATTCCTAAATATTTATATACTCCTTCTTGCTCAGGTTCTTTTATATAACATTCTTGTCCCAAACTGATGTTTTCTTGATGTTGCAGTTTTCCTGCTTTAAAGGTTGCTTTTGCATATTTATCAAGACCAAATGAAAGATTAATGGACAGCATTCTACATTTGAACAGCATTCTAGAATTACATGTAAATGGGAGGTAAGGGGTAACTGCACACTACTATATAGGACTATTTCTGTAGACCTTAAAGACTGTATATAAAGTATAGCAAAAATGTTTTCTATTTGAACAAAATTCTGGGAACATGTAAGCAGGTCCACTTCATTTGCAGTCTGTAACTTCCAAAACATCAACAATTACACATAAGTAGTAAAAGCCAGCTGTAGTTCAAGATTACAGCAAAACTGCTGAGGGTACATACTGATAAAGGGATGATACTTTGCACTTTATGAATACAGATGATTTGTTGTTTTAAATCTTAGATTCATAAATGTTGTGCTTGTCTTTGCACCCCCCACACCTGCTTGGATGCCATTCCATGAATACATCACAGATCTTGTATACTCATACTTAATATACTGCTCCAAAGCTCATCCTATCAAAGATAGTTGAACATGACATACCCACTCAGTTTTATAGCCACCTGCTATCTAATGATCTTCTGCAGCCATCTTATCAAGGTTTTAAACACAGAAAAAAATATATATATGTGTATATAGATATATGCGTGCATATATATGAACATGTACATATGAATGTACGGCATAGAAACTGCTTTGCTGGCCTCATCCAGCTATGTCAGGATGGATGTGAACAAATGGTTGCAGCTGTTTTCTTTGACATGCTCAAGACATTTGACATGGTTACACGTGTTTTTTTAAACTACCCTCCAGCTCATTCAATCTCTTGCCCTGCCCTCACTGGTTCTCAAGCTGTCTTTCCAATATAAAAATGAGGAGATGGTAAATTCACTTCCTCTTCTAGAACATTATAACAGTGGTCCCATGGGGGGGGGGGGGGGGGTCTGTGCTTGTTCATAAGGCGAGAAGATATGAATTCAGAAGTAGAAACTCTGACAGAATTCATGTATTATTCCCTCAGCTACAATCACTGGGCTGCACTAGCTAGTAGTTATATTTCACTGCATATATATCTAATTTAAAATTTTAACAAGTCTGATAAGGATTTCAGATCATGCACCAACACAACCTATCATGAAGATGCAAGGTAATGAAACAAAAATGAAACACTGCACTTTCCTACTCACCTGTTAAAAAGAGAGACATTTAATGAATGGGTAGTGGAAATAATTCAAGAGTTATTAGAGAATATAGAAATTTTGTCAGAAGACATAGCTAGTGAATGGCATAAAGTGAACAACTTTGTCAATGACATGTATTTGTACTGGTCTAGACTGAGTCTCTTACAACATGTGGAGGGCTTTGTGCTTTTTCTTTGTTTTACCACATCAAACGTTGGCCAGACATCTATGAAAGCATCTTTGACATCCATATAACAAAATCTAACACACTTCTTCCTTCTACTTAAGTATAACACATCGTAGTACATATTATTTTCTATAGGGTCCCTGCAGTTAGACAACAGTCACCTGTATCAAATCATCATAGCTGAAAGAACATGACTTCAAGCTATTCTTCAATGAAATTCTTAGGTATTCAGCTAGACAGAAATCCAACATTTGATGTATAGCTCTATTACTCTAAGCTGCAAAATGCTTGCATCATTATAGTGTATTAAATTTTACATTGGGTCAAACATCAGACCATGAATTGCCATCACTATATAATTACAATCCTTTGGCCAAACATTTCCTAAGCCCAGTTCAATCACTGATCTCAATAAATCAAAAGCATTGCTCACTATAACAGCCAGATCTGTCTCTGTTGCCAGCAATAAATTACAACAGTGCTCCATGATAAAAATAAATACAAACATGAAAATGAACATGCTCTATCTAGAAAACCATAACAAATCTCTCCTGAACTAACCGTACCTCAGAAAATTACATAAATAAACATTTGCTCCTTCATTACAACATATACTTGGTTAAAACAGCACCAACACTACTGCTACTTTCTTCTAATCTTGTCTCCTTAGGAGTGTGCTAATTTATCTTCTAATCTTGTCTCCTTAGGAGTGTGCTAATTTATCTTCTAATCTCGTCTTTTTAGGAGTGTGCTAAT
This sequence comes from Protopterus annectens, assembly GCF_019279795.1. NCBI lineage: Eukaryota > Metazoa > Chordata > Ceratodontiformes > Protopteridae > Protopterus > Protopterus annectens. Next base: position 1,937,000,926 of record NC_056728.1, read on the forward strand.
TTAGCAAGTGCTTTGACAATGACAGTCTATGACTGCATACTTTTAATATAAGGAATTATATCCCTTGCTTTATCCAGACTCATTTTCCTTTTCCACATTTAAGTATCTAGTAAAACAGGTCCTCAAAAAAAAAAAAAAAAAAACAAGTTATATATTTTCCATAATGGTATATCTGTGTTGTCTACTTCCAGCTTTCCTCAAGGAAGCAGAGAGCACTGATCTATCGTTATTATAAGTACATAACTTTCATATCCAATGTCGTCTGTTTCATCTGCTCCTCAACAAATGGAACAGAATCCCCACTACCATAAATCTTGGGAATACTCATGGAAGGATATTCTAGAATACAGCTGAAGCAAAAGAAGCTCTGGACCTAGACTGTAAGTCCAATTCATAATGAGATATGAATGTAGTCAACCAAGTAGCTGATAATTTGGAGAAAAAAAAACAGTAGAAGTAGCAACTGACCTAGTGGAATGAGCCTTGGGAGTCCTATGTAAAGGTAATCTTTTTCTCCTTGTAGGCATGGGGAAACATTCAGATAGCCAGAGGGGAAGTGTTACTTTGGAGACTCTTTTACCAAATTTTTCTCAGGAAAAGGACACAAATAACTAGTCTATTTTTCTGATGTTCTTAGTGCAATGTAAGTAGACCCTGAGTTGATGATGCATGTCTAGAAGATGTGGCAGGTACTCCTCTTTATTAACAAACTATGGAAAGAGCAGAGGAAGATTGATAGACTGATTGAGTGATGATTCAGAAGCCACCTTAGGAAGAAAATATGGATATTTCTCATAGTCACTCTATCCTTCTTGAAGATCATATAAAGGGACTTTATACAAGAGGGCATGACATGCCAACATGCTTCATGTAGAATAAACTGTCACTAGAAATACAGTTTTCTAGGAAAGATGTTTGAAATCAGCTGTGGCTTCAGTTTCAAGAGGGAGCCTTATCAAAGTCTGCTGAAAATGGTAATATCCTGAGGAGGAGCTTGATCCCTAATGGGAGGTCATAGCAGGAAGGTACCCTTTAAGAGCGCCCTAGACAGTTTAAGGGAAGCAATGGAAATTGTTTTTTCTCCACTGTGAAGATTGGACATAGCTGCCAACTCCACTTTGATAATGGAGTAATAAGAACCACTATGAAAAAAGCAAGCCAAAAATCTAAGATAGCCGGGAGGAGAGCATAAAAGGGATGTATATTTCTACTGCAAGCTCAGACTGAGAATATTCTCTGTTTATGTTTGTAAGTCTTGCTGGTCAAGAGTTTCTGTGAGGAAGTCAGGATGGTTTTACTTGAGATGAAATCCTGAACTGTCTGACAGTCATCAGAACTGGGGAAATTATTCAGTCAACTTGAGGTCTTTGATGTCCAGGTGAAGAGTGAGAAAGAATATGTGGAAGGTAAATCAGATGAGACCATAGGAAGAGAGACCACATCTGCTCAGGCCAAAATGAAGCAATGAGGAAGAAAAACTACACCCGTTGAGGCCAAATTGAAGCAATGAGGATCAATGTAGCCTTGCTCAACATTGCCTTCTGCAGAAACTTTGGGATGAGAGGAGAGGGTGGATAATCATTAAAGAGAATTATTGATACCATACCTCTCAACCCCTTAACCCAAAAAAATCTGAATGAAGCTTGACATAATTGGGGTACACAGGCTCAAAAATAGGGACAGATTTTAAATAATGCTCTTATAAACTTGCAAATTTGCTAGAATAACATAGTATGTATTAAATTTAAATTTCTAAATGATATGAAGTCTGAAACTCAAATATATGATGTTTCTTACTAATTTAATTCCTCAGATTATCCCCATGATTTTCCAGAAAACCAAAGATTTTATGAGTAACAGACCGAAATGTTGAGGCAAAAATCTGGACATTCTGCAAAAAGAAGTCTGATTGAGACACCCCCTATTTTGGGATTAGAACAAAGTACTTGCTCCATTTGTTGTAGGAGGGGGAAGCAAATAGATCACAGCACAGTCGGACCCAGCAGCTAAAGATATATTCCACCACTTCCGCAGGGAGGAACCAGTCATGAGAAAGAAGGATAGAACTACTCCATTTATCCACTAGAACACTAGACGTCCCCAGTATGTGCATTGCTATCAGAAAATAGTAAGAAGATAGCACACACTGATAAACCCTCATGGTCTTGTGACACTAAATATAAGAATGTGTTTCCCTGTGTTTGTTGATTTACCAAAACTACCAACATGTTGTCCATCTGGATGAAGATCACACCACTGAACAGGGAGTTTTGAAAGATCTACAACTGTACGGGTAATGCCCTCATGTCCAGAATGTTGATAAGAAGACTGGCTTCTAAAGGGCCCCATATCCCTTGGACAGTCTTTCCCCAAAAATCCCCCACCCCAATCTAAAAGTGTCCATGTTCACTGTGGCCTGGAGAGAAGGGAGAACAAAGGACTGAACCAGAGCCACAACCATGCGAGACTAGCCACCACTGCATATGAGTTTTGCAAATTTCTTGTGAGGAGCACTGGAAAATTCATGGCTTGACATCTCATTTACCATTGAACTGCAATGGTCCACTCATATAAAACCTGATCAGAGGAACTAAAGTAATGGCAGCTGCCATTGAGCCAAGAAGATGTAGAATGGACCCTGCTGGTGGTCTGTGGATGCATTTAAGGGGGTGCATCCATGGATCTCGGGAACTATAGACGCATTAGCCTGACCAGCCCTATCTGCAAGGCCATGGAATGAATAATCATGGACCTTATTAACAAAGATATAGGAAATTGTCAAATGCTCAACAACACCCAGTTCAGCTTTGTCAGAGGGAGATCTTCTTCTTCTCCTTCTTCTTCTTTTTCTTCTTTCGGCTTTTCCTGGTTAGGGGTCGCCACAGCGGATCATCTGTCCACTCATGATTGGCAGTGGAGTTTTACAGTGTCGAGTTGCCAGCCCGGTGCCCAATCTTCCACAGAAGGCACACACATACACACACACTCACACCTATGGCCAATTTAGAGTGTCCAATCCATCTACTGCATGTCTTTGGCATGTGGGAGGAAACCGGAGCACCCAGAGGAAACCCACACAACTACAGGGAGGACATGCAGACTCTGCACAGAAAGCACCCCAGCCGAGAATCGAACCAGAGGACCTCTTGCTGTGAGGTGGCAATGCAAAGCTGCACCACCGTGGCTGCCCATCTGTCAGAGGGAGATCATGTCTGTTAAACTTGGTGGACTTCTTCAAGACACTCACCAAAACCCTAGATGGGGTCATATCTGTGCATACAGTCTACCTAGACTTGGCCAAGGCCTTTTGACTCAATCCACCACTCAGTCATCATTGATAACCTCACTCACCTGGGTATTTGGGGTCCGGATGGTGAGATGATAAAAGTCAGCAAAAGGAGAGAGGTATTGCTGAAATTGAATTCATCCTCAAGTCTTGGTGAGTATCTCCATGATGTGGACCCTAATTGTCACAAAATCTCACCAAGAAAACACTGATATATAGACTGTATTTTATATAGCATATATCATGAACATAAATAGGTTAAAAAATAAAGAAGATGGCTGGGTGCACAAGTTCCAGAATAAAAAGTGCCCAATCCTGGTAGTTGCACTGGTAACAGGGCTGGAAAAAATGACAATATAGAATCCTAAAGACATGGAAATATACCTACAATGGGGCTAGGCCAGGCCCAGCCCCCTCCCCCCATTGCAGAAAGAAGTAGCAGTCCACAAAAACTGCAAAACTGATAGGCCTAAAAAGATCCATACAGATGATAGACTGGACAATTGAGGATAAGAAAGAAATTAGTATTGTTACTATTATGCAAAAAGCAGAGAATTTCAAGACAAAAGATAAGCAAAAAGATTGAGAGACATTAGAAGAAAGAAATTTTCTTCCACAAGAAAAACTCTGAGAAGCTTCAAAATAAAATCTGTGTTTATTAATAGGTTCATAGGTAGGTACTAGGCTATCTGCCCGCGGGCATTTATAAGCCTAGCCAGAGTGTGTCGGCTTTCGCCACCCCATTGATTAATTAACTGAGCCTCTGTCAAGCAGAGCCAATGAAGTGATCCCAGGGGTGTATTTTCTGTTACCCATCCACTCGTCAAGGCTTCTCTTGAAGAGTGTTAGTGAGGGGATCTGCCTAATGTAGCTAGGACCTTTGTTCCAAGGCATGGGGAGTCTCTGTGACAGGAATCTATCCCTCCAGCATGTTCTATTTATTGTTGTGGTGAGGTTTAGTTCACTAGAGAAAACGTGGCTCGCAGTGACTTGAATTTCTTTAGGTGGAGCATGTCCATCAATTCTGAGTTGGACATGGCTTTGTAAGTCAGGCAGAGATCACCTCTGAGTAAGCGATATGTCACTGAGTACAGCCAGAGTTTTTTTTCAGTCGCGCTGCATAGGACATATGTTTGAGGCCAATAATCCTCTTGGTGGGGTGCTTTTGTGGTCTTTCCAGCTGTTGGAAGTGTCTTGTGAGGTACATCCCAAATGGGGCATTGTACTCTATGATGGGTCTGATGAGTGGTGAGTAGAGGGGCACTATAACCTCTTTATTTCTAGATGCAAACCCCTTAGTAATTAGATGGGCCACATAGAAGGATTTCCTAACTACTTTGGCAATATGATTGTCAAAGGACAGATTACTATCTACCTGGGTCCCCAGATCTCTTATTACCTCTTCTGTATTAAGGGGGCTGCTGCTTATGTGGTAATTTGTGGGTGTTTTGTTTTTCCCAAATGGGATGACTATGCATTTTTTGGCATTTAGCTTGAGGCCATGAATTTGACACCAGGTATCTGTCTCAGTAAGGCCTTTTTGAAGGATGCCCATGTCAGCTGGAGAGTCAATTATGGCTCCCAGTTTGCAGTCATCAGCGAACTTCTTTAGCCATAGTCCTCCTGTGTTTGCTGTACTTCTGAGAAATATATGCCAAACAGTAGGGGTCCCAGAACTGAGCCTTGTGGGACACCACTTGTGACTGGTTTAGAGTCGGACTTGGAGCCCGCTATTCTTACTATGTGAGTTCTGTCTGTAAGCCAGTTGGCAACCCATCTTGTGACGTAGGGGTTTATGTATAGGCTGGTGAGTTTTTCTATAATACCCGAGTGAGGAATGGTGTTGAATGCCTTGGCGAGATCAAGGTAGGCTGTGTGAACCACCTTTCCCTAGTCTATGGCCTTGGTGACTGTCTCGAAGAAGTCAACCAGGTTTAGTAGGCATGATTTGCCCTTAACAAAGCTGAACTGGGTCAGGTCAAGTGTTTGGAGGTTCCTGATGTCTTTGTTAATGAGTTCCATGATGATGCGCTCCATAGCCTTGCAGACCAGGCTAGTCAGGCTTATGGAGCGATAGTTACCAGGGTCAGTTGTGGCCCCTCCTTTGTGGAGCAGAATAACCGTTGCTGTGCACCATTCTATGGGCATGAAGCCTGTGGAGAGGCTGAGATTGAACAGTGTATTTAGGTGGGGGGCTAGTTTGTTCTGTAGTTCATGCAAGACACAGCTTGGGACACCATCTGGCCCCATTGATGCTGTGTTTTTGGCTTTTGAAAGGCTGTTTTCACCTGTGCCTCAGTGATATCCGGGACACTACACTTTTCCGGTATTATTGTTGGCCCTTTTGAAGGTGAGAGGGAGGTGAAGTTTGCACTGAATCTATCTACCCAGATGTTAGCAATATCAGTAGGTTCTGTATATTTTGGGCTATTTTGCATTAGGTCAGAGCATATATGCCAGTTGCCACTTAGATTCTTGACATAGCTAAAGAAGGCTTTGTGGTTATCTTTCAAATACTTTGCTATTTTTCTTTTGAAGTTAGCCTTAGATGATTTTATGAGGGACCTTAGTTTCTTACTGATACTGATCAGGGGTGTCTTTCCTTCTTGGGATTTGCTTTTTTTCTGAACTAGTTGCTTCCTTTTGTTGTATAACCTGTTTATGGCAGGGGTTCACCAGACTGGTTTCCTTCTCTTAGGGGAGTGAGTCTTGGTTTTGTTAGGGATGGCACAATTCATGCATCCTTGTAGGTGTTCATAGAATGCAATTGTAAAGGATTCTACATCTTGGGTAGTGTTATCCTTTAGTGTGGGGGCTGTGAAACTTACCACCTCTGCCTTAAGTTAGGTGAAGTTTGCTTTAGAAAAGTTTTTCACTGTGGTTTCCTTGGTTGGTGATGGTGGTGGGTTGTGGACATCCAGGGTGATTAGTTTATGGTCTGATCTAACCAGTGATGGGTTGACCTCCTGTACGGAACACCTGTTGCCCCTGTTAGTGATGGTCAGGTCCAATATGTTGTGGCCTCTGGTAGGGGAGTTTACCAGCTAATCCAGGGCATTTGAGCTGATAAATTCCAGGAAGCACTGAGCCTGAGAGTTTGTACTTAAGTAATTTTCCCAGTTAATGGTAAGGTAATTGAAATCACCCAATATCAGGGTGTCCAGTAGAACCTTCATGTTTTCCAGTGTCTCCAGAAAGGTGGAGTGGTGGTCATGGGTCATGGAGGGTGATCTGTTGCAGACCACAATTTGCATTGCAGATTTGCCTGATGATAGCTGCACATGGATGATCTCAGAGGTATCATGCTGTGCCACTAACCTGGAGGTGTAGGTATCTTTGATGAATATGGATATACCCCCTCCTTTTGTGTTTCGGTCCATGTTCTGTGGCTGAAATGTGTGGTATGAGTTGTAGCCCGGTAGTGCTGGGGTGCTCTGTGGAGCCTTGAACCAGGTTTCAGTTACTGCACAGATGTCGACGTTCTCCATACTGAGGAGTGCTTTGAGCGTGTGCATTTTGAGATTTAAACTCTTGGCGTTGAGTAGCATAACCCTCAGTTTTTTACTTGTGCTGTTTATGGAGGTGGGTTTGACTTTTGAGTCTTGCCTAAAAAAGGCACTATGGGAGCAGCAAGAGTCTTGGACAGTATTCGAAAGCCAAGGGGTGATAGGCGCAAGCTGCCTCTTGCAAAGCAATGCGGTTTGTCGAGCATGTCTTCCCAGGCTGACACACTGGATCCCCTTTGAATGGCACCAGAAGCTTAGCCAATTGTTGAAATTGATCATTTTTTCTTTATACTGAGGTATCATTCTTAGTGAGGGCAGGATGCTACTCAGGGGCAGGGTCATACCCGCCTGGGCTACATGATCAGAGAGCTCTTCCATGTCTCTTTTCATGTAGTCCAGGGAGGTACATCTCAGGTCATTCACACCAACATGAACAATGACAGAGTCATATTTGTACTTGTTCTGGAGTGACCTGAGTGCTTGTGTTATGTGGCGTACAACAGCTCCAGGAAAAACATTACATAGATCAAGAAACCTTGTGCCATTTGGAAAAAGAAGTGACTGAGGAAGTTTGAAAATTTAGAGATATTTCAAGGGTATAAAAAAGAAAAATGGACATGGAAAAGAAAGACAGATTTATTATGGTGCAATATTTATATAAATGAAAATGCCAAATTAATTAACACAAAAAAGCAGCCCAAACATATTTGAAGAGAAATGTAGGATAAGGTATCCAGATATGGAAAATTTCACAATAAAAAAATAATATCAAAAAGAGAGAATGTAGAAGAGAAGATTAGTCAAGTAAAAGTTAAAAAAATTAGAAGTTGAAGTAATAGAATATTTGTGAAGTGAAGGATCCAGTGTAAAAAGTCTAACACAGGTCATTTTAAAGCATGATGGAACAACTAGTCCCCAAAGTAAGGAGAAACAAGAGGAGCAGGAGACATCTGAAGACAAAATATGAACATGGGAAAGAAAACGAGTTTTAACATAGTGCAAAATTTATGCAAAGGAGAAAGCAAAGCTAATCAATGCAAAAAGTGCAGTACCAAAGATATTTGAAGAGAAATACAGGCAAAGACATCAGGATATGGAGAATTTTACAATACAAAAAATAAGAAAACAAAGTGGAAAAGTAGAAAAGAGGATTAGTAATGGAGACGTTAATACAAACCAAGGTTATGGATTACCTGCAAAGTGAAGGATTTTGTGTAGAAAATTTAACTCAAGTAAAAAAAAATGCACTTTATTCATTTCTTTTACTGTATTTGTGTTTCCTACTACTTTATTTTGCTTTTGCCTCTTCTAAAAAGTATTCAATTTTATTTATTCTACTGCATTTTTTTACCACTTGGTAGTAACCTAATTAAATTGTAACTTTTGGTTTAAGCACTTGGTCTTCATACCGGTTGTTTTACATTAAGAAGGTTTGTGGTCTGCACTGTCGTGGCAGGACAGGTAGCTTACTCCTTCTAAGCTGGGGATTGCTGATTGAAGGCTCAGTGCCTGCTATTCTAAAAGTGTATTAGTTCTGGTTTAAGCACTTAGGCTTTAGGCCAGTTATTCTACATTAAGAAGGTTTGTGGTCTGCACTCTTGTGGGAGGAGAGGCAGGATTCTGCCCTTCTGAGCTGGGAATTTCTGGTCACAGGCTTTTTGTGCCTGCTCATCTGAACTGTTTCTTTCTGAAATTGGTGCGCCTTGCTGCTGTAGCATAAACCAGATTCAGGCCTGCTGAATATAGCTTTGTTTGTATAACTTGAGCACTGATTCTGGCCATCTTTTTTGGAGAAGGTTCCCCTGCACCCTAGTAGTGGAAGTGTACAGTTAGAACTTGTGTGATTGAAGACTGCCTGAACAGGGCTCAGTTTTGTACTTTTTTTCTGGTTAATTGGGTAACTTGTTTAAATCAATTTGTTTGTTTTCTATTGTTTTATATATATATATATATATATATATATATATATATATATACTAAATTGCACTTTATTCATCTACTTTTACTGTATTTGTGTTTCTTCCTACTTTATTACTAGGGGCATTGACTAGAACTCCGATCTGAGATATATAACAATAAGTACCCTTTTCTGTGCATTTAAAGTGTTTTTTTATTGTATCTGCTTCATTTTCTGGAAAAAAAATATATACTTGTTTCCTGTCTTTCTAAGCTAGTATAGTCCAGTTTTCAGAATAGTGCTGAATTCAGGGCTGTGTTACAAATCTCTGTGTTTGCCCATACCTTACTTGGATATAAGGTAGTTTCTCTCTTCACTTGTGAGAGAGGGGAGCTATGAGCAGCCTATCTGGCCCTGGAGGAGTGGCCCAGAAATGAGTAGTTTATTGGCCATTTTGGGCTAATTTCTATCTCTTTCATTTTCCTGCTATAAAAAATGCATTTGCCCGGTTTTGCGTGCTGGGCAGTGCCGGTTAGCTAGGGTGTAGCTATTCCCGGCTCCACAAAGTCTGCTCTTCAATTTTTTTTTCCCTTGGAACTAGACAAACTTTCAACTTAAGCACTCAAGCCATTCATTTCTCAGACCGGCACTTGCTCAAAGCTCATAGCAAGCACTTATAAACTCTAGCACTAGACCCCCTATACTGTACAGAAGGACAAGGCTCTCTATTCAACCTTACCAGCCATTCAGTAATATAGATCATTGTACCTATTCAGGCATTTCCAAAAGGCAGTTTCAGGTGTACTCTCCAGTCCAACTGGTGAATCTGGGCATTTTGAGGCAATTTTACAACTGCCTCATGTACACAGACAACCCTCTTCTCCTACCACCAAACACTAATACATGCGAGAGATGCAATTATACACCAAACTGGAAGCTAAGCTCTCTCAGCCCAAGACTGGATCAGAAAGTCAAGAGGAGAAAGGAAATACTTGCATCATACCACCAGTCTCACATAGACCCATTAAAACAGCACTGGCAAAAAACACACAGAAATACAAAAAAACATACTCAGAGGCTCTGAATAAAAATCTGCAAAAGCAACAGAGACATCCAAAGCAGACATCCAAGTAATCTCCACCCCCCCCCAATACAAACTATGAAACACATACTTCAAAAAAACAGTGTGCCATGCAATCACAGCCCTTAAAGCAAAATATCATACCCAACATACTAGTAATAGGTGACTGTATAGTCAGGTACACTGATGTCCCACTCACTAGTCTGAATAAGGAGAAGGTTACTGTTAGCTGCCTGTCGGTTGCCAGGATCTACCACATAGCACAAGCACTCAGGTCACTCCAGAACAAGTACAAATATGACTCTGGTATTGTCCATGTTGGTGTGAATGACCTGAGCTGTACCTCCCTGGACTACATGAAAAGAGACATGGAAGAGCTCTCTGATCACATAGCCCAGGCGGGTATGACCCTGACCCTGAGTAGCATCCTGCCCTCATCAAGAATGATACCACAGTATAAAGAAAAAATTATCAATTTCAACAATTGGCTAAGTTTCTGGTGTCATTCAAAGGGGATCCAGTGTCTGTCCGCCTGTGATGACTTGCTTGACTAGCTGGTTTGCACCTGTCACCCTATGGCTTTCGAAAACTGGCCAAGGCTCTTGCCAGCCCCATAGTGCCTTTTTTAGGCAAGGCTCAAAAGACAAACCCACCGCAGTAAATAGCACAAGTAACAAAAAACTGAGAGTAATGCTACTCAATGCCTGAAGTCTAAACCTCAAAATGCACACACTCAAGGCACTCCTCAGTATGGAGAAAATCGATATATGTGCAGTAACAGAAACCTGGCTTAAGGCTCTAGAAAGCATCCCGGCACTACCAGGCTACAACTCATACTATATATTTCAGCCACAGAACCCAGACCAAAATACAAAAGGCGGGGGCGTATCCATATTCATTAAGGATACCCACACCACCAGGTTAGTGGCACAGCACAGTGCTTCAGAGATCATTGACAGACAACTAACAATGGGCAAAGCTGCAATTCAAATTGTAGCTTGCTACAGATCACCCATCATGTCCCAGGACCAACATTCTGCATTTCTGGAAACACTGGGAAACATAAAGGTCCTACCAAACACCCTAATATTGGGTGATTTCAATTACCCAAACATTAACTGGGAGAACTACTCAAGTACTAACTCCCTTTCCCAACATTTCCTAGAATTTGTAAACTCAAATGCCCTGAATCAACTGGTCAACACTCCCACCAGAGGTGACAACATATTGGACCTGGTCATCACCAACATGGGCGACCGAAGTTCCACACTGGAGGTCAACCCCTCGCTGGTTATATGTGACCATAAACAAATCACTTTGGATATCCACATTCCACCCCCACCCCTGGACAAGGAAAGCACCATGAAAAACTTTTCAAAAGCAAACTTCATGTTACTTAAGACCAAGGTGGAAAGTTTCAAAGCTTCCATGCTGAAGGATAACACTGTCCAAGCTGACAAATCCTTTACTAATGCATTCTATGGGCACCTATAAGAATGCATGGATCGTGCTATCCCAAACAAAACCAATACTCACTCCTCCAAGAAAAGGACACCAGTCTGGTGGTCCCCTGCCATGAACAATCTATACAATAGAAGGAAGAAACTAGTACAGAAAAGAGTAAAATACCAAGAATGGAAGACATCCCTGATCAGTATCAGCAAGAAACTATGATCCGTCATAAAATCATCCAAGGCAAGCTTCGAAAGAAAAATTGCCAAGGACTCCAAAGATAATCACAAGGCATTATTTAGCTATGTCAATAATCTAAGTGGCAAGGCTCAGATCTGCTCGGAGTTAGCGCAGAATGGCACAAAATACACTGAACCGACCGATATTGCCAACATCCTGGCAGACAGGTTCAGTGCAAACTTCACCCCCCCCTCACCCCAAAAAGGGCCCATAACCATACCAGAGGAATGTAGATCCCCTGAAATCACAGACACTCAGGTTAAAACAGCCCTCACCAAAGCCAAAAACACAGCAACAATGGGACCGGATGGTGTCCCAGGCTGTGTCCTACACGAGCTCAAAGACAAACTAACCCCTTACCTAAACACACTGTTCATGCTCAGCCTCTCCACAGGCTACGTACCCATAGAGCAGCACACAGCAACACTTATTCTACTCCACCAAGGTGGAGCCACAACAGACCCCAGGAACTATTGCCCTATAATCCTGACTAGCTTGGTATGCAAGGATATGGAGCGCATCATCATAGAACTCATTAAAGAGACATTGGGAACCTTCAAACACTGGACCCTACCCAGTTCGGCTTTGTTATGGGCACATCATGCCTCCTAAACCTGGTGGACTTCTTTGAGACAGTTACCAAGACTGTAGACAAGGGAAAGGTTCATAGGTTCATAGCTTCATAGGTTTATACTAGGCTACCTGCCCTAAGGCATTTATAAGCCTAGCCCAAAGTTATGTGGCTTACGCCACCCCTTATGTTAGAAATAATGTGCCCATTAGTTTGTTGTGCCTCTGTCCAGCAGTGACACAGAGATGAATCCCGGGGTAAACCTACGATCTCCCATCCACCGGTCAAGATTTCTCTTGAACAGAGCCAGCGAGGTGCTCTGCCTCACATGGACCGGGATTTTATTCCACAGCATGGGGAGTCTCTGGGTGATAAATCTATCCCTCCAGCATGTCCTATTTATATCCGTGCTAAGGTTTAAGTCACTTGCTCTAGTGGTTCTGGTGGATTTGGATTTTTTGAGGTGGAGCATGTCCATTAATTCCGGGTTGGTCATGGCCTTGTATGTCAGGCACAGGTCACCTCTGAGCAGACGGTATGCAACTGAATAGAGTTGGAGTTTCTTCAGTCTGGCAGTATATGACAGGTTTTGGAGTCCCTCTATCCTTTTGGTGAGGAACTTTTGGGGTCTCTCCAATTGCTGTAGGTGTCGGGTGAGATACATCCCGAATGGGGCATTGTACTCGATCATTGGTCTGATAAGTGAAGAGTACAGGGGAACAATGACCTCACTTGATCTGGATGTGAATCCCTTCATGATCAGATGGGCAATGTAGAAGGTCTTTTGAACCACTTTAGCAACGTGAGTGTCAAATGAGAGGCCACTGTCAACCTGGGTACCCAGGTCCCTGATAACCTCTTCTGTGCTTAGTGGGTTGCAATCTATATGGTAGCTTGGGGTTACCTTGTTTTTCCCGAAGGGTATGACTATACACTTTTTTGTGTTTAACTTCAGGCCATGGCTCTGGCACCAGCTATCAGTTTCCGTGAGACCCCTCTGAAGGATGTCTGTGTCCGATGTACTATCCACTATGGAACCCAGTTTGCAGTCATCCGCAAACTTTGTCAGCCATAGTCCTCCTATGTTTGCCTGTACTTCGGAGAAGTAGATGCCGAACAATAGGGGGCCAAGGACTGAGCCCTGTGGGACACCACTTGTAACCGGCTTGGAGTCTGACATGGCTCCAGCAACTCTAACCCTGTGGGTTCTGTCCTTTAGCCAGTTTGCAACCTATCTTGTGACATATGGGTTTACATTTAAGCTGGTAAGTTTCTCTATGATACCCGAGTGGGGTATTGTGTCGAAAGCATTTGCAAGGTCAAGGTAGGCTGTATGGACTGCCTTTCCCTCATCAATGGCCTTGGTAACTGTTTTGAAGAAGTTGACCAAGTTCAAAAGGCAAGATCTGCCCTTGACAAAGCCAAACTGGGTTGGGTCCAAGGTCTGCAAGTCCCCTATGTCCTTGTTTATGAGTTCCATTATGATCCTCTCCATAGCTTTGCAGACCGGACTTGTTAAGCTTATGGGGCCGTAATTACCAGGGTCCGTAGAGGCACCGCCTTTGTGGAGTGGGACCACAGTTGCCGTACGCCACTCCATGGGCACATGTCCTGTGGTAAGGCTAAGATTAAACAGCTGCCTTATGTGCGGGTTTAGTTCTTCATTGAGTTCATGTAGCACACAGCTGGGGACACCATCCGGTCCCATTGATGCTGTGTTTTTAGCTTTAGAGAGAGCAGCTTTCACCTGCGCATTTGAGATGTCTGGGAGGCTACACTCTGTTGGGATAGTTATCTCTCCTTTTTGGGGGGAGAGGGGGTACACACAGCCTACCTAGACCTTGCAAAGGCCTTCAACACCATTCCCCATTCTGGTATTCTAGACAAGCTCACCAGCCTGAACATAAACCCAATGTCGCAAGATGGGTTGCCAACTGACTCATGGACAGAACCCACATGGTGAGAGTTGTGGGAGCTAGGTCTGACTCTAAACCGGTTACAAGTGGCGTTCCCCATAGCTCAGTCCTAGGACCCCTCCTGTTCAGCATATACTTCAAGAGGTACAGGCATGCACAGGAGCACTATGGCTGACCAAGCTCACAAGCAACTGCAAACTAGGGGCTATAACTGACTCTCCAGCTGACACAGACATCCTCCAAAAGGGTCACACTGAGACGGATACCTGGTGTCAAAATCATGGCTTCAAGCTAAATGCCAAAAAGTGCATAGTCATCCCCTTTGGAAAAAACAAAGTACCCACAAATTACCACATAGGTGGTAGCTCCCTAAATATGGAAGACAAAAAAAGGGATCTGGGGACCCAAGTAAATAGTAATCTCTCCTTTGATAATCACATTGCCAACGTGGTTAGAAAATCCTTCTATGTGGCCCACCTAATCGCAAAAGGGTTTGCATCCAGATGAAAAGAGGTCATTGTGCCCCTCTACTCATCACTCATCAGACCCATCTTAGAGTACAATGCCCCATTTGGGATATACCTTACAGGACACCTGCAACAGCTGGAAAGACCACAGAAGTACCTCACCAAGAGGATCACTGGCCTCAAACAGATGCCCTATGTAGCTCGACTGAAGAAACTCCAGCTGTACTCAGTTGCATATAGCCTACTCAGAGGCGATCTCTGCCTGACATACAAGGCCGTATCCAACCCAGAATTGATGGACATGTTCCACCTAAAGAAAGCCTTATCCCCTCAAGCCACATGCTCTAGGGACCTAAACCTCACCACAACAATAAATAGGACATGCTGGAGCGATAGATTCCTGTGCCAGAGACGTCCCATGCTTTGGAACAAGATTCCAATCTACATTAGGCAGAGATTTTCGCTAACACTCTTCAAGAGAAACCTTGACGAGTGGATGGGAAACAGTAAGTTTACCCTGGGGATCACTTCAGTGGCTCTGCTGGACAGAGGCACAGGGAACTTATCTAAGGGGGTGGCAAAAGCCAACACATTCTGGCTAGGCTTATATTGGGCAGATAGCCTAGCACCTACCTATGAATCTTTGAACAATTCAACATGATAGAGCAATGGGCACCCAAATTAAGGAGAAATCAGTGGAGTAGGATGCATCTAATCATTTGACATATTAAGATTCTATGGAGCCTCTAACAGAAAACCATTACAAAGGCTCAGTTGGTGCTACACAGCAAGGAGAAGAAAAGGAAGCTCTGCTAACTGACTCAGTCAATGTTGTGGAGTGATAGGCCAGTGAGTTCCCATATAAAAGAGCAACAGATGACACAGGGTGAAACTGAAGAGAATGTGGCTCAGGAGGAAGCTCTGGAACTTTCTTTAGAATGCCTGCAGGAAATGGTGAACAAAGAATGCGCCTCAATTTAGAAGAAAATTATCTAAGAGAAGAGTTGCTTGACTTAATACAGATGGATAGACATATTAAGATCAATGAAAGAAGTAGACTGCAGAAGGTCAATAAAATACAAAAAGTTGGACGCTTGATAAAACAAATGAACACAATAGTTAGGACTGTCCATAGAGGTTCATCCGATGTAACAGAAGTAAATAGGATACATTACCATGCAGCCATATTAATAACATATAAAGTCCTACCACAAGAACACAGGGTAGTCAGGGAAAGAACATGGAGAAATCGAATGCCATCATGGAAGTTCTGAATAGAAAAAAATATAAAGCAATTAAGGCAACAGCTGTCACTCTTGCAAGAGTGAACAAATCAATAATAAAAGCAATACGCAGTATTATAATGGATCAAGACTTATCATGTACTAGCTCAAATAATAAACTAAAAGTATCAGCACAGGCAGAAAAACTTACAAACTACTCAGATAAATATAAAGGGAAAGTACAAAATAAGCAATTTATTGATGACCTAAAAATTTTATAGAGAATTGGGAAACAAGGAAAAATGAATCGAAACACCTCCAAAAAAAGAAGTAATAGATACATTCTGGAGAAGTATTTCTAAAGATCCTGTGGAACATAACAAAGATGCTAAATAGATACAAGAAGCAAAAAAACGAATAAGAAGTTCAAATGTACAGGGTATGAAATTGGATGAAGTAATAGCCAGAGAGATTGCAACAAAGTTAAGAAAAGCCTCTAATTGAAAACTCCAGGCCCAGATGTAGTACCTAACTTCAGGCTAAAAGTATTAACATCTCTACACGAAGATTTAACCATGAGTAAGAACTATTTTTATGTGCACCCCAAACAGACACCAGCCTGGCTAACAACAGGAAAAACAATGCTCCTACTAAGAGTGAACCTGCAAGCTACTCTAAAAATTATAGACCAATAACTTGTCTTCCAATGACATATAAACTATACACTGAAATTGATGCTGACAGCGTTTATAGTCATTTAGAAGAAAACTCAATTATGGTAACAGAACAAAACAGTGATAAAATATGGAACAAACAATCATTTGTTGTTAAAGTTATAGTGGAGAACTGTAAAAAGGGGAAGAATCTAAGTATGACATGGGTAGACTACAAAAAAACATTTGACAGTACCCCACATTTATGGATAAAAGAGTGCTTAAAAATGCGCAAGATACACCTTACATTGATAAACTACATCACAGCAACTATGAAACAGGGGCAAACCACTTTGCAGTTAAGCCATGATAAAGGACAAATTATTATTCCAGGGATAAAAATCCAAAGGGGGTTATTCCAGGATGACTCTGTGTCACCACTGCTCTTTTGCCTTGCCCTTAAATCATTAAGCTATCTGCTTAACAAATTAGGTCTTGGCTATAATTTGGCTCCCAGAAAGCAACTAA
Source organism: Protopterus annectens (assembly GCF_019279795.1). Taxonomy (NCBI): domain Eukaryota; kingdom Metazoa; phylum Chordata; order Ceratodontiformes; family Protopteridae; genus Protopterus; species Protopterus annectens. Next base: position 1,937,017,746 of record NC_056728.1, read on the forward strand.
GTGTAAAGACTTCTCATCTTCTCTTTGTAGATGATTTAAAATTGTATAGCTCATCAGATTAGGAACTGAAAGCACAACTGCAAGTAGTCAAAACTTTATCAGATGATATGAGTGTCATTTGGTCTTGATTAGTGTGCAAAAGCTACCTTTAAAAGCAGAGATGCTGCAGCACCAGGAAAACATCAGTTTGGGACAAGAATGTGACATAAAAGAACTTGAGCAAGAGGGAGTGTATAAATATTTGGGAACTGATGAAGGATCAACAATAAAAATGAATAAATATGAATAAAACTCAGTGAGGAATACTTTAGAAGACTTAAATTAAACCTGAAAATAATGTTGACATCTAGTAACAAAGTTCAGGCTATAAACTGATTTGCTCTTTCTGTCCTAACTTACAGTTTTGAAGTGAGTGGCTGACCCCAAAAGCTGTTGGATTGATTACACAGGAAAACAAGAAGGACACTTCATGCTCATCAAATGATTAATAAAAATCAGTGCATACCAAGATTTTCCCTATTCCAAAGGATGTATGGGCCTCCTTGAAATTGATTACATGTATAGATCTTCAATTGTAGGCCTGCATACATATCTGCTGACCTCACAAGACCTAAACATAATGAAAGTTTTGAAACATGAGGAGAATAAATCTAAGATGATTGACCTTATTAGTCTAGCAACAGCATATTAGCATCGAGCTGGAAAGGAAATCAAACCAAAAGTAGATAAAAGTCAGGCAGCAACTGAATGTGCCAAAAAGCAAAAGAAAGAATGTAAGATGAAGGTCCAGATGACAAGGCAAGAAATGTGTAAAATGTATAAATATAGTTGCAAGTATAGAAAATGCCTCAGGTTGATCAGAATTGAAAGCAGGAATGGTTAAGGAGAGGCGAATTCAAACCAAAAGATGAAAGGTTAATTTTGGTGGTCCAAGATAGTGGAATACGTACACTTTGGTTTACAAAGTCCATTGAACATGGTTGAGAAACAGACAAATGTAGGTTTTGTAAAATAGAATTGGTAACAGTTGCACACCTTGTTGCTAGTTATGACATACTATTGGCAGAAGGACTGTATACTGAAAGGCATAATAATGTGGCAAAATTGTTACACTGGGGATTGTGCAAAGATTCTAATATTGAAGTAGTTGAAAACTACTAGAAACATGAGCCATAAAGCATCATGGAAAAATGATGATGTCTACATGACATGGAATCACCCATTACCAGCAGTTCAAAAGATAGATGCAAGAAAACCAGATACAGCGGTCCATGAAAAGAAGACAAAAGTAGAATTGATCATTAAAATCACTACACCCACTAACTACAGTGTCCTGCAAACAAAGAAACACAAAGTCATAAAATGTCAGAATTAGCAAGCAGAAATGAGAGCAATGTGGAAGAAAGATGCCCAGACAATTCCAATAGTAGTAGGAGCAATGGGTCTTACAAAAAAAAATCTACAATCATATTTTGATATGTTACTGATACATGTAACTCCATACAAATTGCAGAAGGAGTCATTACTGGCCACATTGCAGGTGCTGCAAAGAGCACCTCTGACTGACATCAAAGATTGAAACAATACTAATTTCGTGAACTTTAATCATAATTTGACTTTGAAATGGGGTCCATTCCCATCATTGTATTAGAAACCCAAAATATTTAAAGAAATAAAAAACTGGGTATCAACCTATATATTTTCAGGTAGGTTCCAAATTGGCTTATTGATAGAACTCATAGAGTCACAATAGGGGACTCTACCTTCTCCAGCAGAACCACAACCAGTGGTGTTCCACAGGGATTGGTTCTGGCACCCCTACTGTTTGGTATCTACTTCTCCAAAGTACAGGCTAAAACTAAAGGACCATGGCTGACAAAGTTTGCTGATAACTGCAAAATGGGTGCAATCATTGAAACCTTTAGTGATGTCAACATATCGCAAGAAAGTTTTGTACAGACTAATGACTGGTGCCAAAGTCATGGTCTTAAACTTAATGCAAAAAAATGTATTATCTTCCCCTTTGGCAAGGGTGATGTTCCTGTAAACTATCACATCGATAGCAATATCCTAAGCACACACACAGTGGTGAGAGATCTGGGCACACAGGTTGACATCAACCTTAACTTCGATCACCATGTCTCCACAGTGGTAAGAAGGGTATTTTATATTGCTCATCTCATAAGTAAGCTCATTGCCTCCAGAAAAAAAGAGTTTATAACCCACTGTACTCTTCCTTCATCAGGCCAATAATAGAGTACAACGCGCCCTTTGGTATGCTTCTTTCCAAATGCCTGAAGCAATTAGAGAGATCACAAAGGTTCCTTACAAAGAAAATTCAGGGTCTTCATGATCTGTCTTATGGGGACAGACTGAAATCATTGTCACTTTACTCAGTGCCATACATACTGCTCAGAGGCGACCTCTGCCTTGCATATAGAGAAATCTCTGACCCAGCTTTAATTTAAATGTTGTACATTCAAAAGTCAAATGGCACATGGGTCACTCGCTTAAAGGACCTTAACATGGTATGTGACATCAAAAGAACTTGCTGGAGAGACAGATTTGTTACACAGATGTCGCTACATCTTTGGAACAAGCTTCCTATTCATCTTAAACAAAGCCCCATTGTACGAGCTTTCTATTCATCTTAAACAAAGCCCCTGGTTGGCCCTGTTTAAGAGCAATTTGGATGACTGAGTGGGTAACTAGAAATTCACCCCAGGGGTTCCACCTCTGTTCCTCTTGGACAGGGGCATTAGGTGCTGAGTTTAGTGTCTGCTTGGGTCAGATACCCTTGGTAACATGGACTGAACATGGCTAGACTTGTAAGAGCCCTAGGGCTATTTGCCTGGTAACCTCCTATAAGCCTAAGGAAGAGTAGAGATACTGCATGCTGATGATGGGGGATGATCCTGGAGTCCAGTAATCTAGCTATCTGTAACTTGTTTTCCAGATATACTACAGTAAAGGTTATTGTTTGCAGTGGCTAACACTTTGACTTGGCCATGTTGACAGTTATTCCTAGCTGTAAGCAAAGATGGAGCAACGAGTCCCTGGTTTGAATAAAGATATTTCTGGAGGGAGTGGTTATGAGCAAGTCATCCAGATATGAGAACAGGCAGAACCCCTTGCAACCACTGCCATGCATCTGGAAAACAGCAAGGCAGCTGTGGTAAGATGAAAAGGCAGGGCTGTGAACTGGAAGTGAGTGACTCTCACCTGAAAGTGGAGAATTCTCCTGAATCATCTACCTATTTTTATGTGGGAGTATGCATCCTGGAGATCTGTCGAGCACATCCAATTATCCATCCTTAACAATGGTAGGAAGGACTATACCATGACCCACAGGATTTTGTCTGCTTCGTGTACTGATCCAAGTGACTGTGGCCCAAAATGGACCTGAGTTCCCCATTTTTCTTTGGTACCAAAATGAACATTGAGTAAACTCTGGATCCATGCTGGTTTTGTGGAACCTTGTGGATGATTTGCTTGTTTAGCTGTTTTTTTATTTCTTGTGCTGCTGCATTCCACTGAGTGTATGACACATTGGGAATTTTTCTTGAATACTGAGTCATCTGAGAAGCAAAGGGAATTGTATAGCATCTTGTTATGATTCTCTGCAACTAAACATCTTGAGAAATGGATCCCCAAGACATGGAGTGCAGAGATAAGTACCCCCAACTGCCTCCAGAGTACAGAAGCCAAACACCTGTTTAAGTGTGCTGAAAATGTGTGTCAGACAAAAGACCTTGAAAGCCTTGATTATTCTGCCCCTCTCTGCCATGGAGATGACATCCATTATGTTTGTTTCCCTCTCTGTCTCAGTAGGGCTATTACCAGAGGTGTCTGTGGCAAAACCCTGAGACTTGCAGACCCACAATTTCTTCCCACCCTTCTGGCTTCTTGGGAAGGTCCAGTGGGGGGTAGAAAACCATATTCTAAGGGCAGACAAGGTTTTGCCCTCAAGTTTGCTTTTGGAGAGTGTATCTTTAACATTGGGTTGAAAAATGCTGGACCCATCATAGACAGCATTAATAAAGAACATTTTGAAGTGTTCCAAAAATTCATAAAGGTGCATCCTGGCATGCTGTCTGACAACTATTTCAGTGTTTGACACTCTTGATTTCCCACTGTCTGCAATATGATATGTATGGATATGTTCAGCAAGAAATGAAGGGTGGCTAACTGCATGATGACAGCTTTTTTATCCTCCCCAGATAAGGACCCAGAGAGGGATGTGAATAGTTTCTTTGGCAAATCCCTCTGAAATCTTGTCATGTGAGCTAAGTAATCGAGCACTGTCAGAGTAAACGTCGCTGAAGCATAAACCTGCTTACCAAACCAGTCCAATAACTTGGAATCCTTGTTAGGTTGATGGACAGTGGCACTCTCTTCAGCAAGTTCTTTCCTGTTGGCTGGCAAAACCACCACCATCATAGAATCCACTGCTGGATCCTTGCTCCAAAAAGGTTCAAATTTGCGGGATACTACAACTTTGTCTGGCTTCCAAGGAATGAGTCCATCTATGTCCAGTTCCATTTATGCCCACCTCAAAATCAGATAAACAAATTCCTTCATGGGAGGGACCAGGGAAGAGGTAGTGGGGCCAGCCCCAAAAGCCTCAAAAAATATTGATTTCTGATGCATTGGAGGATCTCTCCTCATTTTGTCTGAGAAGTTCAAGAATCTCACTGAAGGAAACATCCTCAATGGAGGGAGTAGGAGACCACTCCCCTTCTTCAAAATCATTATCATCTGTCAGAGACTCCAGTATGGAGTCTATGAACCTCCTTTTGCACAAAGACTTCCTGTAACTCTCTACAGAGGAAAGACCTGGATAAGATTCCAAACTTGATGACAGTCCACCCTGTAATCTGCCTTAAGATTTTGATGAGCTGGCTTTCCTGGCAGAATGGAACATGAGGGACAAGGACCCAAAGTGCTGGGTGGGGGGGGGTGTAAGGGTGAATCCAAGCAGGGAAGGGAAGCTTGTTGTCTAGACTGTTAGAGCACTCTCTTAAAGGCCTCAAAAGCCAAATCAGATCCCAAAGCCACCACTATAGGATACAAGGGTCCAGACACTGGTTGAACTCAAGAACCCATTCAACTTAGCTCTGAAAAAGAAGCTGGTGACAAGCTATTCAGAGTTTAAGCAATGAGGGATGGCTCCTTTCTCCCAATGACTGAACTTGAGTGGTCATATTCCCCATTGTCTTTCTACAGAACCAGCACAGATGCAGATCATCATCATCTTCTTTCAGCTGTTTCCGATCATCGGTTTCCATTTCTTCCTGTCCTCTGCATCTTGGTCTATCACACCAACCACCTGCATGTCCACTCTCACCACATCCATAAACCTTCTCTTAGGCCTTCCTCTTTTCCTATTACCTGGTAGCTTCATCCTTAGCATCTTTTTCCCAATATACTCAGTATCCCTCCTTGGCACATGTCCAGTCCAATGTAATCTTGTCTCACTGGCTTTGTCTCCAAACCTTCCAACCTGGGCTGACCCTCTAATATACTTATTCCTAATCCTGTCCACCCTCATCACACCCACTGCAAATCTTAACATCTTTAACTCTGCCACATCCACCTCTAACCCCTGCCTTTTTGTCAATGCCACTGTCTCCAACCCATATCACATAGCTGGTCTCACTACCCTCTTGTAGACCTTCCCTTTCACTCTTACTGGTACTCGTCTGTCACAAATCACTTCTGACACTTTTCTCCACCCACTCCATCCTGCCTGTACTCTCTTCTTCACCTCTCTTCCACACTCACCATTACTCTGAATTATTGATCCCAAGTATTTAAACTCATCCACCTTCGCCACCTCTACTCCTTGTATCCTCACCATTCCTCTATCCTCCGTCTCATTCACACACATTTATTTATTTATTTATTTATTTATTTATTTTACATTTGTTGACCGGGCTAGTCTAACTGGATATTTGTCCATTTTCAGTAGATGCCCGGGGAGAAAAGCTCCAGCATGAACAGTAAACAAAGTTAACAACATATAACAAAGACATGTATGAAAACAGTACAGTGGTAGCATTGGTTAAAAGAAATAATATAGTAATATAATTATAGGATAGACATTATGCTAAAAGTTAAACTAAGTAAAACAAAACAGGTATACTAAACACAAAGTGGGTATTGCACAACAGAGTAAAGTATTTATAATTTATCCTCTTACTATGAAAAAAAAGTAACATGATTTAGAGGCCTAGGTTGGAGGCCTAAGTTAGGGGAGTGGGGAAAGGGGTATGAGTAGGAGGGGAAAATATTTCAGTCTGGGTTAGCACAAGGACAAAGCCACTGAGTTTTAAGATGTTCTTTAATATGTTTTTTGAATAGAGAAGTAGAAGCTAGGTCAGATAGTTCAGGAGGGAGCTGATTCTAGTTTTTACCTGTAGTGTTTGAGAAAAGTGAGTCACCAGCTTTGTTGTTAGATTTAATCAAGGAAACCAGGAGTTTATTAGCAGAACGTAGTGTAGCTAGATTTTTATAAGGTGAAATCAGATTAGCGAGGATAGGGGTATCATTGGGGTGGTATAGGATCCTTTGAGTGATAAGTAACTGTTGACAGAGTATGTGGTTCTGCAATTCTAGCCATCCTAGTTGTTTGAGGTTAAGACAGTGGTGAGTTTTGAAGGGAGTACATGTAATGAATCTAGCTATGCTATTGTAACAGGTAGAAAGTTTGGTGATGTTGTTTTTTGATAGGTTAGTATATATAGCAGAGGCATAGAAAAGGGTAGAGATGAGGTGGGTCTGGGCAATGGTTTTCCTGGCTGAGGGAGTAAGGAAGGGTTTAATTCTATAGAGAGTACCAAGTTTTTTGTTAACAGACTTTATGGTGGCGTTAATATGGTCGTCATAATTAAGACGATTGTCAATTGTAGCACCTAGTAGGTGGGTGGTAGTATCTGGGGTTATGTTGGTAGCATTGTTAGAGGTTATGGCGAAGAATGGTGTGGATGATTTATGAGTTCGAGTAAAGAGTAGTAGTTTTGTTTTTTTTTGGGATTAAGGAGGAGGCAATGTTGCATAAATCATTTTTCAACATTTTGGAACACGGTTTGGGAGAGGGACTGGAGGGTGGCTATGTTCTTAGCAGTACAGATTAAGGTTGAGTCATCTGCATATTGAATGCAGGTGGCTTGAGGTATGTCCATGTGGAGGTCGTTAATAAATAAGGAAAAAAGAAGGGGACCTAAGATAGAGCCTTGTGGGACTCCAATATTTACTGGGAGTAATGAAGACAGATTGTTATCCCAAAGCACTGCTTGCTGCCTGTTTTGAAGATAACACCTAAACCATTGTAATGCTTGTGGATCAAGAGAATGGTAATTTAGTTTGTCTAGAAGTAAGTTATGGTTAACCATATCAAAGGCTTTTATATTGTCTTAGTCCTGCTGACCTTCAGCAAACCACAAATATCTACAAATCATTTTTTTTAAACTAAAGAGTTCTGATCACAGAATACCATATAATCTATGGCTAGAAATGGGCAGATCTCTTTCTCTCTCTCTCTCTCTATCTCTTTTTTAAGGCATGCATCCTGGCTGTTTACATTTATTTTGGAGTACATTTCTAGAACAGCCAGTACTGCAGTCTTAGCCAAACCTAACAAGAAATATTATAGGGTCCACACAGACACACACACACACACACACACACACACATACACACACACACACACACACACACACACACACACACACACACACACACACACACACACACACACACAAACACAGAAGTGAAGTGTTTCACTGCCTTTCTGGCTCTTTAACTGGCATTAGTGAGACCCTGAGCTGAACTCGTACTAAGCTTGAGTTGGTTATAGCCTGTGCCAACTTGCCACTAATATTTGATAAATTAGCATTCTTGCTATTTCTGCATAGGCATAATATGTTTTGTTATATCAGCTTGCTTATGTTGCTTGCATGCCTGATTTAAGTCCTTTGAGGAACGTTGGCTTTTCATAGAAATTTTACAATAAAAAAAAAATTATACTGTACTAAATACTATATTATACTGCAACGTACTATACTACAGTCAACTGTGCCATATAAACTATACCAAGTATAGTTATACTATAAATTGCTATCAAACTGTTTCTGTTAGTCTAAAATAGGTTAAGCATGCATCTATATACCCAAATAATAAAATGGCATTAGTTTCTTAACTGACATGTGGTATCAGGTTGTACAAGATGAGATTCCACTGGTATGGAAACAAATTCAGAAGGGTAAGGCTCACTTTTGTCTTCATGCCTTAATAAGTGGGTTGCACTGAATGTCCTATGAACCCATTTATACTGACTATAATGATATTTTACAGTAGAACAGTTCTAATACTGTCAGCAGAAAAAAGCTGAGATGAATGCTGTTAAAATTCTGTTTCTTAAATAGAGATAGGTAGAGATTTAACTATCACAAAATGTGAATGCAGTTTACCAAAAATAAATAATTAGAAATGTCTGTTTTACATTTTACTTTTTTGCCTCTAATTATTTGTACTTCATTTTAGTTAATCCCAATGCTTCCATTATGAGTGAGCAAAAACAATTGCACCAAAAATTGGAATCCCTGAATTGCCTTCACCAAAATAAAGGCCAAAGTTTTTCTTGCAGAGGAGCAAACCCCCCCCCCCCTGCACTTTCCAATGTGGTCTTAAGCCTACATCCCCACAACAGACTTACATATACCAACTCCATGGTCACACCAACTCAAAGAAGAAACCCCACCCCCCAAAAAAGGGCAGCACTGTGGCACAACTTGTAGACAGTGATTTCCTATGGAGGAACTAGTTTGACCTCAAACAACTGATGGATAAGAGTTCAATCATCATCCACCAGTAGGCAATGGATCCCAAGATATGTAAGAACTTGTAGAATATATGTAAGAGCCTTTGCCTTTTAAGATGTACAAAATGAAGCAACTTGTCTAAGAAGGAAGGAAATACATAATTATATATATATATATATATATATATATATATATATATATATATATATATATATATAAAATCTACGTGTATATATCAGCAAAACTTAAACAAGATCAGTTGCGCAAAAGACCAATATTCCATATTATCTGACACCTGCCATTTAAATATTCATAGTATTAAGCATAAGACTGATATTGATCCAAATTCAACTCCATTCATGTAGCTGCATTATTTAAGAATACCTAATATGCTGCTAATGCCTTTAGGTTAAATCCATCATGCAAGGTTAACAGTGAAATTCCCAGGAGCATATTTCTCCAGCATTAAATGATTGCACTGCAAATAAGGCCATCATATTAAAACTCCGGGTAGACTAAATCTCAAATATTCTAATACAAAATGTGATGTATGCAAGCTGACTGTACTCACTGTCAGTGGGGGTAGAGACTTTTTCTTATTTATTCAAGGCAATGAAGTACTTTTTATGCACTACACTTCATCCACATTAAGGAGGGCATACTTATAAATTATAAATTGCAACATCAGGAAACGGAAATCTAACTGAGCAAAATATCTCCTGCTTGACTTCAGAAAAGGTGTATATTTTATCATTTATTATGCTATAATTGCACACCTTCTTATAGTGTAATATAGTAAATGCAATAAAGGAAAATTAATAATTGCAAGTCTAACATGTTTTACTACTTCAAAGATTCTGAAAAAAAAGTATTGAAAGAAATAAGGCAAATTACAGATATGCAGTGATACACTATTCCACATCTTAATGTACCATGCAAATAGCTTCTCCTCATCTTTAAAGACTAACACATGATTTATTTGTACTTCCTCAGATGCTACCTCATTACAATTCTGTTAGCTATGACCACTATCTATTTATTTTACAGTAACATTGGTTAACACAATGAAATCAGTTCCCACGGTGTTGTGTGACTCGCTGTAGATTTGGATACACATGATCCTACTTCATAATAATAAATATCTCCAGCACCATTCAGAAAATTGCCCACGTTTTTACTGTATATGTAAATCTCTATCATCTTTACAACAGTCTCAAACTACTAGAAATGCATCATCATCGCAGTGATTAAAAATCCGAAGCCTGAAGGCTCTTTGGGTAAGCAATAAAAAGTAAGTAATTAAATAAATGGATTACTATTTCTAGGATTTGTGCAATATTTTCATTCTTGACAGCATCACACCAGAAAGGTGAAAAATGAAGGATAGTGACACTTAACAAATTTAGTGGTGCTAAAAAAGCAGGAATAGTAAATAAATATTCTGCAAAATTTTGTACACATAACAGGAAAATGAACCATAGGAAGAACAGACAGTTCCTTAAAACTAGAAGAGGCAATTACAGCTCCCTAGAAAAGAGGTAAAATAGGACATTGCCTGTAAGATATTGACTTACCAGCTTAGCCTCCATATCAACCTCTTAGAGTTAGGAATCTGGACAAAGCCATAAAATAGTGGTACAAACAGGGACAATTTTGAAATATTGATCTTACAAACTTAGAAAGTTGATAGAATAACAGGTTTTGCATTAGCATGAACTTTCTGAAGGGTATGAAGTCTAAAACTCATTTTCTAATTTCAGACTTTAATGATTTGTCACTAATTTTCCAGAGCGCCACAATTTTATGAAAAACGGACCAAAAAATATAAGGCAGAATCTGGACATTCTGCGAAAATCGGTACAGTTGAGAGGTATGATATGTGGTTTAATAAGGAGTCCACTATCAGGAAGAGAAGTATTGTGCAATTATATATGTGTATGTGTGTATATATATATATATATATATATATATATATATATATATATATATATATATATATATATATATATATATATAGTACTTACGTATTATCACAACCAGATTTTGCGACATCTTTTACTTTCTTCACTTTTACTGAAATGGCCTCACTGAAGTGTGATGTGGAAGGGTAGAATGGCAGAAAGTCTGCTGGGGATACCGGTGTGTGTTTTAAAAAAACTAGTAAGACTTATAATTTTGAGGTGTGTGGGTAGCTTCCTTTAAAGACGTCAAGCATTGAATTCAGCGATTGCAGTGGTTGCGTGCGTGTACGTGTGTTGGGCTGAAAGGAGTGCAGGAGTTAGCGTACAATCTGTGGAATGGATTACTTTGTACTGCAGTTCCTTGTGGTGAAGGACTACTACTTCTTCGGCGTTACCTTTTTGTTTTTTTCTTTGGATGTATGACATTATTATGAAGGTTAGAAACAGATTTGTTGGACTTAGGTAGGTTCATCATTCAAACGGCTGATAAATAATACAGGTTTGAAAACAGAGATTTCCTACTTCACTGACTACAGCATGTAGAAGGAACACGTTTGCAGTAGAATGGGACTCGTTTAACTGACAGGAGATGCTGGTGGTAAAAGGGGAAACCTGTTTCTGAACCTTATTTTTTCAGCTGTTTCAATGATAAACCTTCCTAACCTAAAAGTACAAAAACATTACAGAACACATGTTTCTAACCTTCATAACACTGCAGTGCTACTACTTGACCTAAACAAAAGCAACCAGCATTACCGCAAAAATCTGGATGCAAGAATACATAAGTACTATACATATCTATATATATATATATATATATATATATATATATATATATATATATATGGGTCTACCTTACAAGATTGAAAACATACATACCTGAAAATGATAACAACGAGACAAAAACACTGAATCCTCAGTTAAACAACTCCTCACATAATCGAAAAGTTACCCAGGTAAAGGAGGCAGTCGGCCAACATTTGCGATATTGCCCTTTTCCTCACCATAGTGCAATCTTGGAGTTGGTATAATTTGTTAGGGGGTGTGGGTGGCACAGCCCCCCACCTGTGTGGGTTCAAAGTGCTTCCATGTGGTTTCTTGTGCTTGTTGTTCGACCGGTTACTTTCCCTTGATAAATTCTTGGTGTTGTATGGAGTCAGTTAAATGACGTGTCAGTGTTTTCGTCTTTGTGTTATCATTTTTGGGTATGTGGGTTTTCAATGTTATCAAGTAGTTTAGATATGGCCACTATTAAGAATTTTATCTGAGATCACTGCAGCTGAGCCTTAAATAAATCTTTTGAACTTTGGTTATGAGAAACTAACAGCAGCTCACTTAACCGGCTGTTCTTTTACTAAAATCTGCATGATTATTTCAAAACTAGTCCTGTGAGTTCTATGATACTGCAGCTAGGTTGAACCAACACTGCTCCAAATGTGCTGCGCCTCTTTCAATGAGATGCACCATCATCAGATATGCTTATAGTTATGGAAGATTAGACGTCAATCACTACATGAGGTGTGTGGTCTAATTCCCCAAATGAAAACTATAAATATGTGTCAGCTGTTACTTTATGATATTTAACTTTAGAATGGTTCACTTAACAATGTACATCTTTGCAAATGGCAGTACTATTTTATTTATTTATTTATTTTACATTTGTTGACTGGGATAGTCTGACTGGATTCATGTCCATTTTCAGCAGAGGCCCGGAGAGAAAATCTCCAAGGTAAACAGATACAATACGAACAATGAAAACATATTACAAATTTGGTATAGACAAAGAATACATAAGCAAACATGAATAGACAAGTTCAACAGGTTAGAGCTACTCCCTGGTAACAGTCAGGGATAATTCCAACAGTAATTTGATTAATACATTTTTCACATTCTTGATGAGAGTTAGCCAGGCTTGTTGCAGTGGCAAAGCCAGTTTAGTGCCATATGTTGTTTAAGTCTAGTTTTAAATTGGTCTAGGGAGGAGAGCAAAGTAATATCAGCTGGAAGTGAGTTTCAGGCTCTGCCTACAGAGTTTGCAAAGAGGGCATCACCAGCTGCATTGTTAATTTTGATTGTCTGAATTAGTAGTTTGTTAAAGGATCGAAGCAGTTGCGGATTGTTATAGGGGGTGATAAGATTTTAAGTGCCAGAGTGTTATCTGGATTATAAAGGATTTTATTAGCCATAATCAGAAAGTTGTATTGGATTAGACTGGGAAGTTTAAGCCACCCAAGCTGGTTAAGATTGATACAGGCCAGTGGCAAACCCAGCAATGTGATTATAGCAGGTTGAGAGTTTGTTAAGTACAGTCATGTTTAGATTAGAGAGCAGGCGGGATGCATATAGAAGTGCTGAAAGTAGGTGAGCGCGAGCTATGGAAATTTTGGCTGGAGGGGTTAGGAAGGCTTTTATTCTGCACAGTGACCCTAGTTTTTTATTGATGATTTTGATCGATTGGTTTACATGTAAGTTGAATTTTAGGTTATTATCAATAATGACACCTAATAGTTTTGTAGAGGGGTCGGGGGAGATTATTGCACCATCGTTTGCATTTATGGTAAAGGTAAAAGCAGCAGACCTTTGTATTGGTGAGAATAACAGCATTTTAGTTTTTTTGGATTTAGTATCAATCAACGTTCAGAGAGTCAGTTTTCTATAGTATTAAAGGTGGACTGGGTAGCCAACCATAAATCTATAGGAGATGTAGCTGAGCAAATCAGGGTGGAGTTGTCATCGTATTGGATACAGCTGATCTTTGGGATGACAGTATAGAATTCGTTAATAAAGATGGAAAACAGTAGGGGCCCTAGTATGGAGCCTTGTGGTACTCCAAGAGTGTTAGGTAGTAGGTTAGACAGCTTGTTTTGCTAGAGGACAGCCTGCTGTTTCCCATTGAGGTAGGATTTAAACCATTGAAGGGCTTTAGAATCTAGACAGAAAGTTTGCAGGGTGTGAATCAAAAGTCGGTGGTCAACCATATCAAACGCCTTGGAAAGATCCAAGAAGACGGCTGAGGATATGTGATTATTGTTATGGTTATTGTTTATGGTATTGGTAAAAGCTAATAGGGCTGAAGCAGTGCTGTGGTTTGGATGGAAGCCGTGTTTGGTATCTGCCATGAGGTGATTCTGGATAAGATGGTGCATGAGTTGTTTGTGTATACATTTTTCCATAATCTTTGCATGTGGAGAAAGTATAGCTATTGGTCTATAATTCAGTGGAGGAGCCTCTTTATGTAGTGAGATTTTGTAGGATGTTTTCCAAATGGTGGGAATTTTAGCCTCTGCTATGGTACAATTAGTTAGTATTGATACTGGGTAGGCAATAGCATCAGCTGATTTTTGAAGGCACTCAGCAGGGAGTTGATCAGCGGAGAATGTGGTGGATTTTAATTTTTTGATCAAGGTACGGATAAGTGACGTGGACACTGGTTGGAAGCTGAATGAGCGCAGGTTCTTAGGGATGGTACTTTCAGGGCCAGGGGAGCTAGGAGGTAATTGACTAGCTAGTGCTTGAATTGCCTCAGTAAAGAAATGGTTAAAACTGTCTGAGACATCCTCGGGGGGTAGGGTTATCAATGGTAGCAGTGGGGATAGGGGTAGACGTTTTTCAAGGATGAAGTAGATTATTCAGATCTGCCCAGAACGTCTGAGGATTGTTCTGGTTTGCTGTCTATAAATTATAATAGTATTGTTGTTTGTCTTGTAAAATGGATTTTTTAGTTTCATTCCTAGCTTGCCTGTATTTAACATGATCTTGGGTGTCTTTAGTAGAATTCTACAGAGTCCAAAATTTGTTTCTACTGGTAATTTTTAGTCTAGACTCTTTAGAAAGCCATGGTGCAGTTTTTGCTTTTGTTCTCTTTGAACGGACAGGTGCATGCAAATCAAGGATTGGAAAGCAACATATTTCCTACCTTTGTAACTCTGTCATGGTATATATTTAAAAAAAATTGCCATGTCTTTGACATTTTGGATAAAATTTCACCATCATTATCACATGCCATAAGATTGTAATTGGTTAGCATTGCCTTCTTTAAAACACTGTCCAAATCTGGTAATATACTCAGTAGCCAAAGATTATCACATGCAGATGAGATAACATGCATGTGTAGTAGAACCACCTTAATAAAGTTGCACTGATATAACATTTTAGTGATGAATGACATTTTTTAAAGACATAGGCAGTAAAATAAAGAGCATAATGTTCTAGACTTTTCTGAAACTGGGGTGTCTTTTAGTATCTCATGAGGAAACCACCACATGTAATCCATCAGAAGAGTGGTTGAGCCTCTACAGTATGAATGTTACAGAAGGAAGATTGCAGGAGTAATATGAATCTGAATTCTGAAGTAATCCCTTGCAAATTTTGTTTGACCTCATGCAGGTATCCAGCAAGAAGAATTCGTTAAATATCCTTACTTTTCTCTGAGGGTCTGTGCCTTTTTTCTTCCTGATTGTATATGTTTTAAAATAACATTATCTGTCTAAAATATCTATAAATATTGGTTGTTGTATAACTTGTATTGATTCTTAACCAATGTGTTTATATTATCACTAATTTGTTATAAATATTTAAACTGCAGATGTTTTTGTTTTATTTTTGAAGATTGCAAAATTATTGTTTTTAAAAAATGTTATGATAATTTGCAGCTTTTCTCCCCAAGCCTGTGTTTAAAATGAGCTTCTACCTAGTCATACTTTCCCCAGTAATGAAATGTCAATCAATCAATCAATAAAGAAATGAATAAATAAGCATTATAGTTGCATAGTCCTACATATGTGAGTTGCCATTCATACTGTGCTGGCTATGAGAACAATACCTGAAATTGTTCTTTGTGATCATTTCATTGCCACTATTAACAATTTTTAATAAATAGATAAAATGCAAACAAATAAATACATACATGACTTTTAGTTTCCTTATAAGAAAAAAATGATCAATAATGCTAGTGTTAATTAAAAAAAAGTCAGATACTACTCCGGTGGATTTCCAGATATGCAAGGCAGCTCTAGTCTCAGGTCACTGCGTAATAAAGCCATCGGATTCACCTCAGCTGAGAATTTTGCATTAAAAAGCAGATTACTTGACATAAGAATATTGATTCATTCCTATTTTTATTCTACCCTACTCAGGTATACTATTCCCCTCCTGCAGTTTCATGTTTAATTTCATAGTCCATCCTACTCAGGCTTATGGTTTAATTCCTGCAGATTCTCATGGTGATAATAGCTTCATTTGGCATCCCTGAGAAGCTGCCCATGTATATCAAATGAAAATATTGTTAGCTGTCAATAACGATTTGTGCAGTTTTCTAAAAACAGGACAAAATCTGCATTGTACCTTATAGACCGTATATATTTTTCAAGTTCTCTACAAAGAGCAGTGGGAATAACACAGCACACACTTTTGTTAAGTTTTTATTTGGAAAAAAAGTCAAAATTAGCTGATGAGTAATTATGCCAAAACATAAATTGTAAAAAAATAATAATTTTGAGCAAAGAAATGTATGATACATGCATTTCTTTCAACAAGAACATCATTAAGGATGTGTTCCACCATTATACACACACTCAAAAACTAGCTCTGCAAATGATCTCTATCGTTATTTAACTGCACTCATCATTATTATATAATTGTTTGTTTTTTTTAAATGAAAATCAACTAAAATAAGAGGCAAATGAAGACTATTGATAAAACAAGGTACAACATGAACTAGCTTTATACATTTGTATAATAAACAAGCTTTTACTACCTGAGAAGTAGAAAGGTACAGTTTGGAGGAAAGAGGTGGAGTA
Organism: Protopterus annectens; assembly: GCF_019279795.1. Classification (NCBI taxonomy): domain Eukaryota; kingdom Metazoa; phylum Chordata; order Ceratodontiformes; family Protopteridae; genus Protopterus; species Protopterus annectens. Next base: position 1,937,034,327 of record NC_056728.1, read on the forward strand.
CATGTAGGTAGTCTTTGTGCAGAGGTATTGCAAAACTAATAGAGCAGACAGTGTAGCTGATTTGTGCCGGTCTTTACCATTTCTAAAAGGAGACAAAGAGTAGACAGGCAGGATGGTAGTTAGCAGATGAAGAATTGTTTTGAAATCAGTAACTTGTTTTTGTCTGCTTTTTGAGTTAATGAGGTCCACTGAATTATGAATTTGTATTGGGCTTGCCCTTTATTTGCTCCTATGGGTTCTGCCTGTTAATTGTGACTAATGTCATCCCAGCAGTATTAGATCAAGTGAACTTTTCTAGACTTCCTTCTTTTTTATTTATTCTCAATGACAATCATCTGGTTTGTATGCAGGAGCCATTCATCTCAACACACTACACAGATATCATGGAAATATCCAGTTACCTCTAGAAATCTCAGTCAAAAGCTAGCTTTCCAGATGTGTCTACATGAAGTTCCTGTTGTATACAGAAACGACTTAAGGAAATGAATTCATAGGTTCATAGGTTCATAGGTTTATACTAGGCTATCTGCCCTAAGGCATTTATAAGCCTAGCCCAAAGTTTTGTGGCTTACGCCACCCTTTATATGAAAAAAATACTGTGCCCATTAGTTTGTTGTGCTTCTGTCCAGCAGTGACACAGAGATGATTCCCGGGGTAAACCCCATAGGAGATATGCTCCCAGGTACTTATGACTGTGAAATGAACTGTAGACCTCCTATTACTGGAGACAAATAATTTATAGAACATTATTTAGGGTGGGTATAAAAAGGCTCCATGTGACATTTTCCAGATAAAAATAGGGAAATGCAGAGTAGAGATTACCTGACTGTGAGTGGTTAAAATTTGAGTTTTATGGTCTTCATTAAGATCAGTACTTTTTGGGTACTATATATATATATATATATATATATATATATATATATATATATATATATATATATACATATATATATATATATTTATATATTTGTAGAGTGTCATGATAGATCCTAAAATACTGCAAAGGACTGTATAATTTTCAGACAGGTCCTTGCACCATTTCCTCAAACCATAATTCAGTTATTCAAGATGGCACAGTAGTACAGCGGTAGCATTGTGGCCTCACAGCAAGAGGTTCTCTGGTTCGATTCTTGGCTGGGCTGTGCTCTGTGTGGAGTCTGCATGTCATCCCTGCATTCACGTGGGTTTCCTCCAGGTACTCTGGTTTCCTCCCACATTACAAAGACATGCACCTGGAGTGTTTCTTCTCAGGCCTCTGCTGAAAATTGGCTGTGTTTCAAATTGAATTTCCAGGTAAATAAATAAGAATAAAATAATCTCAGTTAGCAGCACTGTATGGGCATTAAGATATTTTTATGTATCCATCAGTTATAAGGTAATACAAAAGCATTGGTATACATTTCAGGCTAACTGCCAGGTTAAAGCCTCACCAGTTTTTAAATTACTGTTCTTCAGTTGTTCTGCTTCTGTCTTCTCTGGCTTAGATGGTTCTTTACATGTCTCAGTATTAAAATTGCAGCTATATGCTAAACACAGGTGCATAATCCAAAATCCATGTCTAAACAGTTTTGTATATTATTCATATACATGTATAAAACAGCAATTATTGATTATTCAGTGCAGAGGGATTTAGAGCTGGGACTTTAAATGTCATGCTTTGCTGATTCAAGGGAGAAATTATGCCTAAATAAGAACATGCTCATTTGTTAAGAGCTTAATTGTAAATTGTTTAACAAAGAGGATCACTTACTGCTGCAAACAATGATATCTTGTGATTCACAAACTGCAGATGTGGTATACAGTATTTATGCATGAGGGATGACATAAGGTCAAAGCTACTTCTGCAATGGCCCCCAAGAGAATATTGCCCTACAGCCTTGTAGTCTCCTGAGCAAAGTGAGATCAAAATTCATAACAGGTCACCCAAGACGTTCCATATTCCCTTAATCCCAAAGATGCAGTGAACAATATTAGGGTTATGCTTGCAGACTTGTTAAATGAATTTATGAAATTTAAATCAAGTCTGCAGTCATTAAAATTCCATAGGAGTGAGACAGAAGTAAGAGGTTCTTTCTCATGGGAAGAAGCGTGGATGTGTGCAACACATCATAAGGAAATCAGTAAATTAACAGTGAAACTTTTCAGGCTTAACTCATGCTTGAATGATCTTTTGTGGTGGTGAAATAAGATAAAAATAATGTATGTACACACACACACACACACACACACACACACACATTTAATGCTCTTGCTCTATAAATATACATAGACACACACGCATATATATATATATATATATATATAGAGAGAGAGAGAGAGAGAGAGACAGAGAGAAGGAGAGGGGGAGAAAGAAAAATTATAATTTGTTATGCCAGGAAAGACTGACAAATTTCTAATTGCTGTTAAGGTTTTAAGCAGGCTCGCTCTTTGGCCTCTTATTTGTATGAAACTGTAGGCATTACCATTAACAACTTCAAGTGGACAGAATCATGGGAAAAAATCAAAAGCATCTTTCTTTAATAATGCCTAGCTAGCAAAAAGTATGACACATTTTGGACAAGGTAGTAAAAGTTTCAGAAATAAACACGATGCAGTTAAATTTTATTCTTATTTAATTATAGTGTCTTATATGTAAATTTAAAGTAGCATAAATTTACTGACCCAAACAAATCCTTTCCTTTACGCTACAAAAAAAAAACAAAATAAAACAGCACTGCCTGATTATAGGACATTGATTGTGCAATAATTTATAAAACAGAAGAAAAAGCTATTCTCTGACAAAAAACACAAAGCAGTGTTCATGATGCTAGTTTATGCTAGTTCATTTATAAACTATGAGATCTGCACATCAGCTGCAAAATTACTTCAGTTTCTCATTCATAATCTGCCAATCCTTACAGTGTGTGTGAGTCTGTCTGTCTGGGTGGTCACAGTCTTGTAGGTAGATAGGGAATGCTGAGACTGTGTGAGTGTCTGAGTGCGTGTGTGTGTGTGCGTGTGCGTGCGTGTGTGTGTGTGTGTGTGTGTGTCTGTGTGTATGTGTGTGTGTGTGTGTGTGTGTGTGTGTGTGTGTGTGTGTGTGTGTGTGTGTGTGTGTGTGTGTGTTATGTATATGCATATGTATAAGCAAGTTGCATCTGGTGTAGTGTAATTAGTCTGGTAGTTGTTGCAGAGGTTTAAAGCTGTGAGCTGCAATTCCTGTGGTACAGGGTTTGATTTTATTAGCCATCATTTGCCTACTGTGTGAATCTGAGCAAGTCACTTAAGAAGGCAGCGCTTAAATTCAACTGGGAATTTGAATTAGCCTCCTCAGTGGTCTCCTGGACTGCAAGCCTGTGAACCTAATTCAAATAACATTTCCTGTTAGACAGAACATTTTAAAGCAGGTTGGGAACATACCTTTTATAACTGACAAGGAAGGAATTTTGGTCTGAATTTCAGTCTTTTGCATTATAGCTAGAAATATTGTTTCATTAACTAAGCACTTAGTATTATTTAATAACTGTCTGCCAAGTTGAGCTACTACTGAACAACTTTTCACATTATAGTTTCTTGATATGTGTGTATATATGTGTGTGTGTGTTTTGGAACATGCATGCAAGTACATGCCTGAATGTTTCTGTTAGTGTGTGTACTTGTTTGTAAATGACTTGATATGTATATTTGTGCGTTTGTGTGTGTGCGCTCGTGTGTGTGTATGTATGTTTACAAATGCATGTGAGGTCGTATGCCTGTAAATGTCTGGGAGCCTGTCTGCATGTCTGAGAATGTGTGTGTGTTGTGCAAAAACAAAAGGAGAAAATAATACTCTTATTTTTTTCAGAAATAGTTAAGAAAATCAGTTTTTCTCATCAAAAAATAATACTATTGTTTTAAGAACAAGAGGAAAATTCGTTAATTACAGAGGTTGGAAAAAACTGACTGTATCATGAGAAAAAATAATGAAAACACTATGTGAAATTTAAATTTAATACTTACTGTAACCCATCCATCTATAACCCCTTTTTCCATTTTACACATGGGATCGGGATGTCACTTCAGCTGTGACAATCATCTCGATCCAAGGTTTACACCATTGAGTGGCTAGCCCTTTCTCAATAGTTCATCCACACCACTCACTTGCACCTATGGCCAATTTAACTGTATTAAATTCAATGCAATATAGAAAGAGATAAACTGCCTGATGAAGGATTAATTGATATCATTTACACAGTGTGTACAGTGGATATAAAAAGTTTACACACTCCTGTTAAAATGCCAGGTTATTGTGATATAAAAAATAGGACCATAATAAATTATTTCAAAATTTTTCCCACCTCTAATGTGACCTATAACCTGTACAATTCAACTAAAAAACAAATCTGTTAGGGGAAGAATATAAAAAATAAAAAATGTACAATATGCTGGATGCATAAGTGTGCACATCCTTAAACTAATACTTTGTTGTGTGTGCACACTCTTAAACTAATACTTTGTTGAAGCACCTTTTGATTTAATTACAGCATTCTTTCTTCTTGGGTACATACTTGCCATCAATTAAAGAAATTCTGATTAACTCCAAATAAAGTTCAGCTGTACAAGTAGGATTTTCCTGATGTTTACTCAGTTGCCTGCTACAGCAAAAGCCATGGTTCACAGAGAGATTACAAAGCATCAAAGGGATCTTATTGTTGAAAGGTATCAGTCATGAGAAGGGTGCAAAAACATTTCCACAGCATTGGATATACCAATGAACACAGTGAAGACTGTCATCAAAAAGTGGAGATAATATGGAATAACAGTGACATTGCAAAGAACCGGTCGTCCCTCTAAAATTGATGAAAAGACAAGATGGAAACTGGTCAGGGGAGGCTGCGAAGAGAACTACAGCAACACTGAAGGAGCTACAGGAATTTCTGGCAAGTACTGGTTGTGTACTACATGTGACAACAATCTCCCATATTCTCCATGTCTGGACTATGGGGTAGGGTTGCAAGATGGAAGCCTTTTCTTACACAGAAAAACATCCAGGCCCAGATAAAATTTGCCAAACAATACATCAAGTCTCACAAAAGCATGTGGGAAAATGTGTTATGGTCTGATGAGTCCAATGTACTTTTTGACCACAATTCCAAAAGGTGCATTTGGCACAAAAACAAAACTTTGCATCACCAAAAGAACACCATCCCCATGGTGAATCATGGTGGTGGCAGTATCATGCTTTGGGGTTGCTTTTCTTCAGTTGGAACTGGGGCTTTAGTCAAGGTGGAGGGAATTATAAACAGTTCCAAATACCAGTCATTTTTGGCTCAAAACCTTCAGGCATCTGGTAGAAAGCTGAAGATAAAAAGGAATTTCAACTTTCTACACAACAATGACCCCAAGCAGACATTCAAATCAACAAAAGAATGGCGTTACCAGAAGAAAATTAAAGTTTTGGAGTGGCCCAGCCAGAGCCCAGACCTAACTCCAACAGAAAATCTGTGGGGTATCCTGTAGAAGGCTGTGCCCAAGAGATGCCCTCACAATCTAACAGATCTGGAGTGCTTTTGCAAGGAAGAGAGGGCAAATATTCCCAAGTCAAGATGCGTCATGCTGATAGACTCCTACGCAAGAAGACTGAATGCTGTAATTAAACCAAAAGGTGCTTCAACAAAGTATTAGTTTAAGGGTGTGCACACACAACAAAGTATTAGTTTAAGGACGTGCACACTTATGCAACCAGCTTATTGTACATTTTTTATTTTTTATATTTTTTCCCTTAACAGATTTGTTCATTTTTCAATTGAATTTTACAGGTTATAGGTCACATTAAAGGTGGGAACAATTTTTAAATGATTTAGTGTGGTCTTATTTTTTTATAGATCACAAAAGCCTAGCATTTTAACAGGGATGTGTAAACTTTTTATATCCACTGTATATAGTATATTTATTCTGATTATTAATATGGTGATGGAATAAAAGCAGTTAAAAGGCTATTTAGCATATATAAACATGGTCTGAAAGATGTAATAACTACAGCCATATTGTTATTCAGTAAATGTTGATTTTATTTGAAAACTCAATAAAATTACTTTGAGAAAAAAAAGAAAATACTTAATCACGTCTCCTGTATGCCTTCTCCTATGAACTTCATGTGTCTTTAGAGTATCATTTTTTTCTATTTTTTTATTTCAAAATTATATGCTGTCTCAGACTCAATAGATTCTGTCATTGAGTTAACAAATTACCCATCTCTAATATTTTGTATATTGCGTCCAGTAGAAACCATACATTGTATTGTTGTGTTCCATTGTACATACTGTATCTTGTCTATGTTCTTCTAAACAAATGTTTTATTTATGATATTATAGGCTGATTATGCATAATTAACTTTTTCTTTTTACTAGTCTGATATCTTACTACTTTTGACAGTCACCTATCAGACTTTGTTGGCACTTTGATGCTCTGATTACATTAATTTATATCATTTGATATTATCCAGTTAACCAAGCCCAGCAGTGAAAAGTGACACTGCAAGAAAAAAAAAACACTGCTCCAAAGCCACAAAATGGTATTTTAATAAACAAATGTTAGCGCTTTCGCTTCTAGTGCTAAGAAATATCATCAGACAAACGTATACACCACCTCACATCCTTTAAATACCATATAAACATCACTTCCTTAAGGTATTAACCTCACTTCCTTGAGGGTGGGGGCCCAAGTGCAAGGCATGTTATACAACATCTTATGCAATATCTCACTTTCTAAGAAAGATGGCGCCAAAATGCAAAATACAAAGTTACAAAACATTTTGTTAGCTTCATAAAGTCCTAGTGCATTTTGAATACTAAAAGCTAAAAAACATATACAAACATAGAAGTTAATGCAATAATAAAATTGCATTAGTTGCTTTGTATACTAAAAATGCATGTCATTTCAAAATAAAAATCAAACAATTCAATACCGGCTTTCAACTTTAAAATAGGTTTCATTGATATGCACTCGTTAAACCCTTGGGGGGGGAGGGGGTAGTGGCATTTAAGAGAACTTGCCAATACATTTCCCTTTTCTCGACTAAGGTCTCCCAGTCAGCCCCCCTGTCTAGTACACCCACCTTTTCCAAAATAACAAGTACAAATATCTTAAAACCAGGACATGTGCTGGAATGTTTATAAAGTGCATTACTTGTGTTTTTGCTCTTAATAGCACAAAGATGCTGATAAATTCTCACACGTAAGAGGCCATTAGTTTTGCCAATATAAAAAGCAGAACAAGTGGCCCAAAAACTGATATAAACAACCCCCTTGGTGTTACAGTCATATTTACCTTTAACACTAAGCAAGAATGGACAACCTTGAACAAGGAAACTATTAACTTCCAGGATATACCTGCATTGTTGTCAGACCCCACATTTTTTCATTCCACACCTATCGCTGTAGCCGTTCATTTGTTGCTTGTTGGTTTCAAAAGTACGCTTAATGTTTTTGTTATTTTTGTAAATGAATTTGGGTTCTGGGCCCAACCTACCCAGAAGGCCAGCAATCCAAAAACCATTGCCCAGTGTTTCTTAATCGTGTCCTGTAATACATAAATTCCTGGATTGTATTGCAAAACAAATACATGTGACAAGTTATGCCGATCATGTCAAGTGTTAGTTCCTTGACCATCAAGATTAAGAGAATTGGTACCCACATCATTGTTGCATAAAACGGGCTTATATCCAACATCTCTGTTTTCCATAACATAATCAATGGTGTTATCCAAAACATCTTTGGGGTAACCACTTTCAAAGAACATATCAACCAATTTTGCAACCTCTACTTTGAGAACTTCACCATCTGAAACCAACTTACATAGCCTGATTAACTGACCTTTTTCTAAATTTTCTTTTGCCAGATAGGATGCTGGCTAGAGAAATGTAAGTAGGCATTAGAAAAGGTTGGTTTCCTATATATATTAGATTCATATCTGAAAGTCTCCAAGTTCTTATAAAGAGTCACATCCAAAAACTCTATTGAGTTATCATGATGGTGATGAGTAAACTCCAGGAAATCAATAGAGTGGTTGAGGAAGTCCATGAAATGTTCTAAGTCCTCCAAACTTCCTTTGCACAAAATAGAAATATTGTCCAAAAATCTCAAATTCTAACCCAACATAGGTGCAAATACTGAATTAAAAAAAAAAATTAGTGTCACAAAACCATAGGACCATATTGGCAAAGATGGATGCACAAGCGGTCCCCATCGCAATTCCCGTATGCTCTTTGTCGAACTCCACTTCGAAATATACAAAGTTGTTTGGCAGGGTGAGTTCCATAACCTGAAATATAAGACTAATCTCATTATTGGACAGATTAGAGCCTTTAACCAGAGCTTGGTGGAACTGGTCCAGTCCTTCATCATGGAGAATAAAAGAAAAAAGTCCTTAACATTAATGGTCACCAATAGGGCATAAAGCAAAAAAGGACACCAAGAAATCAAGTTCAGAAAGTGCCATGAAACTTTTAAGATGTGAATTGCATTCACAAAAAAAGTTTTTAATTTAATATCAACAAATGTTGCCAATAGTTCAGTCTTCGAACCTGCTGGTGCCACTATAGGACACAGTGGAGGGTCAGTAACTGACTTATGCATTTTGAGAATACCGAAAATTCCTGGGATCTTAGACTTGAAAACAGTCAGAAATTCTCTGACTTGAAGAGGTAGATCAAATGTAATAAATATGTCTTCCAAAATGAGGTCTATAAGATGATAAGCAATGTTCACTTCATTTCATGATACCTCAACAAAAAAATCTACCATTTTCTAAAAATTCCAGCATCTTTGAGGGGTACAAAATTATGTCCATGATGACAACACCCCCTCCTTTGTTTAGTTATATAATTTGTATGCTGGAATCGTTGGCAAGTCTATGCATAAGTTCCCTCTCTTCACTCAAAAGGTTGTGCAACTTATACCTCCTATGGTTCGAATGGCAATCCCCGATCCTTTGCTCACATAATTGTTCAAAAAAATGTATACATGGAATTAATGGGGGGGGTTGAAGATACTAGATCTTTGCAGCAATGGAATATCAGACCCTTGCTCATCAGCAGGTAAAATACATTTAAGGTTCAATTTTCTGATAAAAAGTTTAAGTTCCATTACCACATCAACCAAATCAAGTTTGTTAGAGGGTACATATTTAAAACTGTGTTGGAACAATGAACCAAACAAAGGAGAAACAAGAAGTGATGAAAATTTTTAAATCTTACAACCTTGAAATTTGTATACATTATTAGATGCATCAACATGGTCATTACCATCAAATGTGTCAACTACTAGTTCTGGGGTCATTTCCAATGAGAGTTCTCAAAAACCTGTGTTTTTTGACTGTCCCTAGAGGTTGGTTGACCCCCCCCTCTTTTTTGAACCTTTCCTGAATACTTTTGGACCTCTAACAGCCATTCTGGTCATTGTTGACATTATGTTGACCATTGTTGGGGTCAACACCATCATTTTCTTCATTGTTGTCATTGCTGGAACTAAAAATACCAATACTTTTTGGCAGCCTAGGGTAAACATCCTTATTACTATAGCCCTTAGTGTCCCTTAAGATTTTTTTCTGTTTTCTGGAAAAAGAAATATTTTCCTATTTGGCCACTTTGACAAAAGTACTTTGAAAACTGTTAATATTGTGCTTAAAAAGCAGGTAATTTCTTAACTGTGCATCTAAATTCTTAATTTCTTTTTCAATAGAACTCAGGTTCCTTAAATTCTCCTTGATAATGAGATCCATTAGTGTACAACCCATTTTGTCAAAACAATCAAACAGTTCAAGGTGAAACACAGAACTGAATATAAAACTATTCGGGTATTTCCAAAGGTGTAGTCCTCTAGGGACCTGCTTGTTGGCAATATAATGTCTCAAAAATGAGTTGTCCATTTGTAATGATTTAAATTTTAAAACCAGTTATTCCATTTTACTCAACCTGGCTTTAAAAGTAAGTTCACTGTCGTTTACATTACTTTTTAAAACAGGATTAGTAGAATTACTTGCCTCATCAAAATTGTACGTTTATTTAAAAAAAATCACTTAAACTGTGAGTATTGGTAGATGAATCAGTACCTGTATGCAATGTTCCCAAGTTAACATGTCTATGAATTGTCATACCAGCAGATGCTCCTTCCCCACAGTTATGCTGCAAAGCTGGAATACGCTGCATGGACAAATCAGAAGATGGGGAAGCCATTTTATTCCAAGGAACAACATTTGCATTAGAAGTTATAGGAACATCCACATGTTGCTTTAAATCATCCATGCACTTAATGACTGCCGTTAGTTCTGTACAGGTAGTAGTGCAAGTTGAATTCAGAGTCCCACCTCCTTGACCACTGAAAGTATCCGTTTGTGAAATGGTGGATGGCAAAAACAAACAGCCACCAAGTAAGCAAGCTCAACAGCGAAAAGTGACACTGCAAGAAGAAAAATGCTGCTCCAAAGCCACAAAATGGTATTTTAATAAACAAATGTATGCACTTTTGTTTCCAATGCTACAGAAACATTATCAGACAAACAGATACACTACCTGAGATCCTTTGAATACCATAAAAAACATCACTTCCTTAAGGGATGAACCTCACTTCCTTGAAGGGGTGGGGCCCAAGCGCAAGGCATGTTATACAGCATCATATGTAACATCTCACTTTTTAAGAAAGGTGGCGCCAAAATGCAAGATACAAAGTTACAAAACATTTTGTTACCTTCATAAAATCCTAGTGCATTTTCAATACTAAAGCTAAAAAAACATATATACAAACATCAAAGTTAATGCCAATAATAAAATTGCATTAGATGCTTTGTATACTAAAAAAAATGCATGTCATTTCATAATAAAAGTCAAACATTACCTGCTTTCAACTTTAAAATAGGTTTGATCGATATGTACTCATTAAGCCTTGGGGGGGGGGGGTAGAGGCATTTAAGAGAACTTGCTAATACAGTTCCCTTTTATCCAGTAAGATCTCCCAGTCACCCCCTCTGTCTAGTACACCCACCTTTTCCAAAATAACAAATGCAAATTTCTTAAAACCAGGACACATGCTGGAATGTTTATAAAGTGCATTACTTGTGTTTTTGCTCTTAATAGCATAAAGATAAATTCTCATATGTAAGGGGCCATTTGTTTTGTCAATATAAAAACCAGAACAAGTGGCACAAAAACTGAAATAAACTACCCCCTTGGTGTTATAATGATATTTACCTTGAACAGTAAGCAAGAATGGACAACCTTGAACGAGGAAACTATTAACTTCCAGGATATACCTGCATTGTCGGAAGACCCCACATTTTTTCATTACACATAAATTGATGTAGCCGTTCATTTGTTGCTTGTTGGTTTCAAAAATACCCTTAAAGTTTTTGTTATTTTTTTATAAATGAATTTGGGTTCTGGGTCCAACCTACCAAAAGTCTCAATGATCTAAAAAACATTGCTCAGTGTTTCTTAATCGTGTCCTGTGAATATAAAGAGAGGGAACTTATGCATAGACTTTCCAATGATTTCAGCAAACAAATTAAGAAACCAGACAAAGGAGGGGTTGTTGTCTTCATGGACAGAATTTTGTACTCCTCAAAGATGCTGGAATTTTTACAAAATGGTAGATTTTTTTGTTGAGGTATCACGAAATAAGGTGAACATTGCTTATTATAGTATAGACCTTATTTTGGAAGACATATTTATCAGATTTGATCTACCTCTTCACTTTAGAGAATTTCTGACTGTTTTTAAGCCTAAGATCCCAGGAATTTTTGGTATTCCCAAGATAAGTCAGTTACTGACCCTCCATTATGACCTAGAGTGGCACCAGTGGGTTTAAAGACTAAACCATTGGCAAAATTTGTTGATATTAAATTAAAAACTTTTTTTGTGAACAAAAGTCACATCTTAAAAGATTCATGGCACTTTCTGAACTTGATTTTAGGGTGTCCTTTTTTGCCTAATGCCCTACTGGTGACCACCGATGTAAAGGACCTTTTTTCATTTATTCCCCATGATGAGGGACTGGACTGGTTCCACCAAGCTCTGGTTAAGGCTCTAATCTGTCCAATAATGAAATTAGTCATACATATCAGATTATGGAACTCGTCCTGACAAACAACTTTGTATACTTGGAAGGGGAGTACTATGGGGTCTGCTTGTGCTCCCAGCTTTGCCAAAATGTGAAACTAATTTCATTTAAATTCAGTATTTGCACCTATGTTGGGTTTGTATCTGAGATTTTTGGACAATATTTTTATTTTGTGGAAAGGACGCTTGGAGGACTTCCTCAACCATTCTACTGATTTCTTGGAGTTTACTCATCACCATCATAATAACTCAATAGACTTTTTGGATGTGAATCATTATAATAACTTGGAGAATTTCAGATATGAATCAAATAAATATAGGAAACCAACCTTTTCTAATGCCTCCTTACATTTCTCTAGCCAGCATCCGATCTGGCAAAAGAAAAATTTGGTAAAAGGTCAGTTAATCAGGCTATATAGGTTGGTTTCAGATGATGAAGTGCTCAAAGTAGAGGTTGTGAAAATTGGTTGGTATGTTCATCAAAAGTGGTTATCCCAAAGATGTTTTGGATATTACCATTGATTATGTTATGGAATGGAAAAATTTTGGGCTAACTTCACGGCACCCATGCAAATGGAAAATAGATGTATGACCGCTGAATCATACACCAATTCACTGTACGAACACATACATACATGCATGGAATTAGCCATACCCAACAGAACCAAGACATTCTCCTCCAAAAAACGGAAGCCAGTCTGGTGGTGCTCTGCCATTTACAAACTCTACAACAGAAGGAAAAAACTGTTGCAGAAAAAGTTGCAATCCCAGGACTGGAAACACTCCCTTATTAGCCTCAACAAAAATTTGAGATCCCTCATCAAAACCTCTAAAGCTAGCTATGAAGGCAGAATTGCAGCAGACACTAAAAACAACCACAAAGCCTTCTACAGTTATATCAAGAATCTCCATGGCAATACGCAGATTTACTCTGAGTTACTGCACAATGGTACCTCCTATACTAAGCCAACAGATATTGACAACATACTGGCTGACAGATTCAGCTGGAAATTGATGGTGTAATGATGAATGTTGTTAATGCATATGCTCCACAAGTTGGGTGTGTGATGGATGAGAAAGAAAAATGTTGGAGTGAGTTGGATGAAGTGGTGATGACTGTACCCAAGGGTGAGAGAGTGGTGATTGGAGCAGATTTCAATGAGCAATTTGGTGAAGTGGACAGAGGGGATGAGGAGGTGATGAGTGGGTATGGTGTTAAGCAAAGGAATGCAGAAGGTCAGATGGTAGTGGTTTTGCTAAAAGGATGGACATGGCTGTGGTGAATACATATTTTAACAAAAGATAGGAGCATAGTGTGATATACAAGAGTGGAGGGAGATGCACACAGGTGGATTATATCTTATCTAGAAGGGCCAGTCTGAAGGAGATTGGAGACTGTAAAGTGGTGGCAGGGGAAAGTGTAGTTAGGCAGCATAGGATGGTGGTTTGTAGGATGACATTGGTGATCCAGAAGAGGAGAAGGAGTGTGATGGCAGCACCAAGGATCAAATGGTGGAAATTGAAAAACGGTAATTGTGAGGTGGAGTTCAGGGAAGAGTTAAGACAGGCACTGGGTGGCAGTGAAGAGTTACCGAATAGCTGCGTAACTACAAGAGAGCTAGTAAGGGAGAAGGCTAGAAAGGTGCTTGGTGTAACATCTGGAAAAAGGAAGGAGGACAGGGAGACCTGGTGGTGGAATGAGGAAGTACAGGAGAGTATACAGAGAAAGAGGTTGGTGAAAAAGAAGTGGGATTGTCAGAGAGATGAAGAAAGTAGACAGGAGTATAAGGAGATGAGGTATATGGCAAAGAGAGAGGTGGCAAAGGCTAAGGATAAGGCGTATGAAGAGTTGTATGAAAGGTTGGACACTAAGGATGGAGAAAAGGACCTGTACTGATTGGCTGGACAGAGGGACCAAGCTAGTAAAGATGTGCAGCAGGTAAGGGTGATAAAGGATAATGAGGGAAACATACTCACAAGTGAGGAGAGTGTGTTATGCAGATGGAAAGAGTACTTTTTGGGGCTGATGAATGAAGAGAATGAGAGGGAGAGAATGTTGGATTATGTGTGGATAGTGAATCATGAAGTGCAGTTGATTAGCAAGGAGGAAGTAAGGATAGCTATGAAGAGGATGAAGAATGGAAAGGCTGTTGGTCCAGATGACATACCTGTGGAAGCATGGAGGTGTTTAGGTGAAATGGCAGTGGAGTTTTTAACTAGATTGTTTAAGGAAATCTTGGAAAGTGAGAGGATGCCTGAGGAATGGAGAAAAAGTGTTTCAGTACTGATTTTTAAGAATAATGGTGATGTGCAGAGCTGTACTAACTACAGAGGGATTAAACTGATCAGTCACAGCATGAAGTTATGGGAAAGAGTAGTGGAAGCTAGGTTAAGAAGGGATGTGATGATTAGTGATCAGCAGTATGGTTTCATGCCAGGAAAGAGGACTACAGATGCAATGTTTGCTGTGAGAGTGTTGATGGAGAAGTACAGAGAAGGTCAGAAGGAGTTGCATTGTGTCTTTGTGGACTTAGATAAAGCATATGTCAGGATGCCTAGAGAGGAGTTGTGGTATTGTATGAGGAAGTCAGGAGTGTCAGAGAAGTATATAAGAGTGGTACAGGATATGTACAAGGGTAGTGTGACAGCGGTGAGGTCTGCAGTGCGAGTGACATAAGCATTTAAGGTGGAGGTGGGATTACATCAAGGATCAGCTCTGAGCCCTTTCTTATTTGCAATGGTGATGGACAGGTTGACAGACGAGATCAGACAGGAGTCCCCATGGACTACGATGTTTGCAGATGGCATTGTGATCTGTAGTGAGAGTAGGGAACAGGTGAAGGAGACCCTGGGGAGGTGGAGATATACTTTAGAGAGGAGAGGAATGAAGGTCAGCAGGACTAAGACAGATTATATGTGTGTAAATGTGAGGGAGGGTAGAGGAATGGTGCGGATGCAGGGAGTAGAGGTGGCAAAGGTGGATGAGTTTAAATACTTGGGATCAACAGTTCAGAGTAATTGTGAGTGTGGAAGAGAGGTAAAGAAGAGTGTACAGGCAGGATGGAGTGGGTGGAGAAGAGTGTCAGGAGTGATTTGTGACAGACGAGTACCAGTAAGAGTGAAAGGGAAAATCTACAAGAGGGTAGTGAGACCAGCTATGTTATATGAGTTGGAGACAGTGGCATTGACAAAAAGGCAGGAGTCAGAGCTTGATGTGGCAGAGTTAAAGATGTTAAGATTTGCACTGGGTGTGACGAGGGTTGACAGGATTAGGAATAAGTATATTACAGGGTCAGGAAGGTTTGGAGACAAAGCCAGAGAGGCAAGATTACATTGGTTTGGACATGTGCTGAGAAGGGATGCAGAGTATATTGTGAAAAAGATGCTAAATATGAAGCTGCTAGGTAACAGGAAAAGAGGAAGGCCTAAGATAAGGTTTATGGATGTGGTGAGAGAGGACATGGAGGTGGTTGGTGTGACAGAGCAAGATGCAGAGGACAGAAAGAAATGGAAACAGATGATCTGCTGTGGTGACCCCTAATGGGAGCAGCTGAAAGAAGACTGGCTGACAGATTCAGTGCCAAGATTATCCCTCTCTCCTCCCCTAAAGGACCAATCACAATACCAAAAGAATGCCAGACACCCAGCATTACTGCAGCACAGGTTAAACCTGCATTGTCCAGTGCTAAGAATACAGCTTCCATGGGACCCGACAATATCCCTGGCTGTGCACTACATGAACTATAAAGTGAACTGGAACCACACCTGTGTGCCCCATTCAATCGCAGCCTCACCTCAGGCTTTCTCCCTATATAATGGCGCACTGCTACAGTCATCCCTCTTCATAAAGGGGAGCGATTACAGACCCTGGGAATTATCGCCTCATTAGACTGACAAGTCTGATATGTAAGGCTATGGAGCACATCATCATGGACATAATTAACAAAGATATAGGGAATCTCCAACTTTGGATCCCATGCAGTTTGGTTTTGTGAAGGGTAGATCATGCCTGCCCAACCTGGTCGACTTCTTTGAGTCAGTTACCACAGCTGTGGATGAGGACAAGGCAGTTCATACAGCCTACCTCAATCTGGCCATGGCCTTTGATACCATTCCCCACTCAGGAATAATTGATAGACTCACCAAACTAGGAATCAACCCCTATATCACTAGGTGGGTTGCACATTGGCTCACAGATAGAACCCACAGTGTGAAAGTAGCAGACTCCAATTCAGATTGCCGACCAGTGACAAGTGGAGTCCCGCAGGGATCAGTACTGGGTCCTCTCCTGTTTGGCATCTACTTCTCTCAAGTCCAGGCCAACACTAACAGACTCTGGCTGACCATGTTCACAGACAATTGCAAGCTGGGAGCCATGATTAACTCTCCAAGTGATGTAGACATCCTACAGAAAGGCATCACTGAGACCAACGACTGGTGTCGAAACCATGGCCTTAAGCTTAATGCCAAAAAATGCATCATCATTCCCTTTGGGAAAAATTCAGTTCCCACTAATTACCACATTGATGGTAGCCCTCTGAACACTGAAGGCGTTATAAGAGATCTGGGGACACAGATTGACAGCAACCTCTCCTTCAACCACCACATTGCCAATGTGGTAGAAAATCTTTCTATGTGGCACATCTCATTACCAAGGGTTTTGCATCCAGGAAGAAAGAGGTCAAAATCTCTCAATACTTTTCCCTCATTAGACCAATCATCCAGTATAATGCCTCATTTGGCATGTACCTCACTAAACAAGGGCAACAGCTGGAAAGGCCACAGAAGTACCTCACAAAGAGGATCCTAGGCCTTAATCACATGCCCTACATGGACAGACTCAAAAAACTCCAGCATTTTTCTGAAGAGGCAGTCTCTGCTTGACTTACAAAGCCATGTCTGACCCAGCCATGTTAGAAATGTTACACCTAAAGAAATCCCAATCCCTCTGCACCACACTTTCAAGGGACATCAACCTCATTACAGCAATCAACAGAACATGCTGAAGGGAACAGGTTTATAAACCAGAGACTGCTCATGCTCTGGAATAGACTTCTCATACATGTCAAGCAGAGCACCTCATTGGCCCTTTTCAAGAGAAATCTCGATGAGTGGATGGAAAATAGAAAGTTCACCCCGGGGATCACTCCAGTGGCTCTACTTGATAGAGGCACCGGGAACTAATGAAGGCATGATGCCAGCGCACTTCTGTGGTCTAGGCTTGTAAAGGCTCCAGGGCCATTGGCCTAGTACACACATATGAACCTATGAAAACAGGAATGTTAGATATAAGCCCCTTTTATGCAACAATGATGTGGGTACCAATTCTGTTAATCTTGATGGTCAGGGAACTAACATTTGACATGATTGGCATAACTTGTCACAAGTATATGTTTTGCAACACAATCCAGGTATTTATTTATTACAGGACATGATTAAGAAACACTAGGCAATGGTTTTTGGATCATTAGGACATTTGGTAGGTTGCGCCCAGAACCCAAATTTTGTTTATAAAAATAACAAAAACTTTAAGGGTATTTTTGAAACCAACATGCAACAATTGAATGGCCACACCAATGGTTGGGGAATGAAAAAATGTGGGGCCTGCAGACAATATAGGTATATCTTGGAAGTTAGTAGTTTTCTTGTTCAAGGATGCCCATTCATGCTTACTGTTAAAGGTAAATATGACTGTAACACCAAGGGGGTCATTTATATGAGTTTTTGTGCCACTTGTTCTACTTTTTATATTGGCAAAACTAACATTGGACATTGAAGAGCATTGTTTCATCTCAGGTTTGTCTGGTTTATATCTTACAGTCACCAGGCCTTTCTAGTGTTGTTCTGTCTGCCTGTTTTTTTTTTCATTATCTGTAGAGAATGTTTTGTCTGACTGTTCTAGTTATTTACTGGAAGGTCTTGCTCCTCAGACTTCTGAGTAATGTTGGCTAGTAGCTATATGCATTGGGTTGTGCATGTTTTGGTCTAGGTAATGAATCGCATGTGCCATGGAAGGAGGGAGGGATAACTTTGAGGTAGCAACAAAAAAGCAATGCTATTTGCATGTACTATAGATTACATAAGTTATAGTGCTTTACCATTGCAACTGCTTGTGGTAATCACTGTCAAGCATCTGCAATGGCTTGTTACAAAAGATAGAAAGACACACACACTGGATAGACAAGCTGTAAGCATCCTAAAGTGGTATTTCAGGTGCCCAGATGCCCCCCCCCCATGGTGGTATTCAATAGACATGTGAGAAGGCTACATAGGTGGTCCTGGCAGGTGTCATGCTGCGTGATTCCAGTAGCTTCACCAAGTTGCAGTGAGGCCCACACTACGTAACATCTGGATGCACCTGAGGATAACAGCTGAAGAGTACATGTTACAGGAGGAGGCTAAATGCAATGTGCAACACTATGGTAAAGAGGATGGGGCAGAGGATACTCCATCACCACCACCACCTCCTCTTACATGACAGGCTTAGAATGTCCAAGTATAGCACTGTACCAACATTTAGTGCCAGTTGTGGGATGAGAGTTTTATAAATTTATTTTGTTTATTAAATAAAATATATCAGCATGCAAATAATGAAATGTTCTGTTTATTAATACTCTAGTTACATGTGAAGTGCACTGATTATGTTCCAAAATATAGAAAAAATAGCCTTATTATAATGTGGTTCTTACATAGGAACCTGACTGTTATTAGTGAACCTCATGCGGCTACAAAGACAGCTGCACCACAGTACTGAGATAGACCCCCAACTAACAGCTTAAAAAGCTGTACAACACCTTATGCTGGCACACACTGTCACAGTCACACATACACACTCTCACAAACACACACACACACACACACACACACACACACACACACACACACACACACACACACACACACACACACACACACACACACACACACATACACACACACACACACACACACACGCACACACAAAGGAGGCGGAGCAAGTGTTTATTGTCTGTGTGTGTGTGTGTGTGCATGTGTGTGCGTGTGTGCACGTGTGTGTGTGTGTTGTGTGTGTGTGTGTGTGTGTGTGTGTGTGTGTTTTTGTGTGTGTGAGTGTGTGTGTATGTGTATCTATGGGTCTGTGTGTGTGTGTGTGTGTGTGTGTGTGTGTGTGTGTGTGTGTGTGTGTGTGTGTGTTTGTGTGTGTGTGCACGCTGGGGAGTCAATGAAGGTGGTGTGTGTGCCACCACGTTGCATGAGCCAGTAGTACCTATTATTATTATTATTATTATTATTACAACAAAAGTAGGAGATCTGTGTTTGTATTCATTGTATTATTTCTGTACATATGTTTTGCTGTTTAATGAATATGACTTACTTCAAAACTTACTTTTTGCGAAATATGTCAAGATAACTAAGATTTCTAAAATGAACATGAGCCAGTATAACACACACTTTAGTTAATTTATGAGGGGGAATTTAATAAATCTTCACAGACTTTTTTTTTCAGTGTAGATATAGTGGCACACTACTTACACAAAAGTAAGCAGGTGCGTGATCCAGTAAACAGTGCTGAGCGGCACGCATGAGCACTCCTACATGGAAATATCCATGTCATGCAAATCACATCATAAGCAGGTGAACTGCATGCAAATAAGGGAGGTAGAGTGATCCAGCAAACAGATAGGCAGTTCTGCAGACCCCATGTTGGTGTCCGTAATTTACATGGAAACATTCCGTGTGTAGGATGTTAAACAGACAACAGAGTCTGTAAAGTGCAGTTAGAAGGACAGAAATAGCACAGCAGACACAAATATGTGTAAAACTGTCCATTGTCTGTCCAAAACCATATGAAAAATAATTTAAAATATTTTTTTTTAATAATTAGGGATGTTTGAGAGGCACGTCTCATTGCACAAACATGCCATTATGGGAAAAAAGGGTGTGAAAATGTATTTTAGCAGTATGTGACAGTAATGTATAATAGAAGCCTATGTGGAGTAGCTACAATGCTGGAATGGTGCTGTTGTGAAGGAGGCAGGGCCGGGAACCATGCAGTATCCAGGTTGTGTGCAAAGATGCCTCTGCAAATGAGGTGGGGTTACTGAATAGCAGAAATGGGTATCCGTGTCAACAGATCCCATCTATGTAGGCACACAACCATCTTGGTGTCCACAGAAGAAGTAGCTGACATCAAAAGGGAGTGTGTCCACAAACTTTTAAGCTCATTGGTGCTCAATGGCCCCTGTTTGAGCAGCATGGCGCTCTGCTGAGCAGGGGTGTGTGTGCAGTGACTACTAAGCTTTGTTTACCTTTGGGGCATTCATTTCTACAGGTTTCCATGTGTTTGCCCAGTGCACCGCTATGCTGAGCATGCCTGCCCATGGGGGTGTGTCTCCTGACTGCTGAGCATTGTTTATCTTTGTGGCATTGATTTGCAGGGCGGGCCGCAGTGCTGAGCGAGGAAGGTTGTAAAAAAAAAAACAAATTGGCTGAGAAAGCCAATGATATATTAATTAATGATGACCCCTGTTTCACTTAAACTAGGTCCATTAAAACCACTTAATAATGTACTTAGCTGGTGGAATGCTCATAGGTAGATAATCACATAGGCTGTACCTACAGCAGAGCACTATAAAGGTTGCATACACCCAACAGTCTGATTTCACCCCCAAACTCTGCACCAGTGGAGTGCAAACTTGGGATTTTTAACTGAAGGAATGCTAGGGGCTGCTGCAGGTCTGCTACATATGTATACGCTAGATGCTGAGGTCAGTGCTAGTGCTGCTACTGACACTAGACCTAGACTGAGAAGGAGAAGAGTGTTCAGGCCCAGGGTAACTTACCAGGAGCTACATGAGCTGGAGATTGTAGAGTGCTACAGAGTAAACAGGGACATACTACAAGAACTCACTGAGCTTTGTCATGCTCAACTCAGACCCAGAACGAACAGAGGGGAACCCATCCCAGTGGAAAAAAAAATGTATGTGTAGCTCTTAGGATATTAGCTATGGGTACTTTCCAAAGACCAAATGGGGACATGATGGGGTTCTCATAGGCATCAACAGCTAGGGTACTCTACTAGTTCCTGGATGTCATGCTACCACATGCCAGTGAGCATATTTATTTACCTCACACCCCAGAGGAAAGGGTCAGCAGTATGCAACGCTTCTACTGTGTAGCACACTACCCTGAAGTACTGGGTGCCATAGAGTGACTCATGTACACATCAAGGCACCACCTGATGAGGAGGGTAGAATCTACATCAATCACAAGGGGTATCACTCCATCAACTGCCAGGTCATGTGCAACGCCCATGGCATTATCATGAATGTATGTGCTGGCAGCCATCATGACTCCCATATCTGGTATGCATCATAGCTGTACCAGATGTTTCCTGGGGGGACATCCTACATGGCCATTTACTGGGAGGTGCTGGCTATGCACAGGAACCGTGGATAATGACACCCATCAGAAATGCACACACCCCTACAGAAGAACGCCATAATGAGGCCCACGTACCAACTAGGAACATCATAGAGAGTGTGTTTGGGCTGCTGAAGTTATGGTTCTGGTGCCTTTATACATCCGGTGGAGCCCTGCAGTACTTTCCAGCCACATGTGCTCAAATGTTCACAGTATGTGCCATGCTACACAATATGATCCTGCAGTAATAGCTGCAGCAGGATCAGCGAAGGGAAGGGATGCACAACCCCCCCCCCCACCAGTGCCTAGGTCCATAAAGCCACATCCACAGGGGGACTCGGAGGAGGAATCCCCCTGAGGTTGTCCCTGTAGGCAGATGGAGACATGCCCAGTATGCCCTGGCCTTGGCACATGCATTGACAACCTAGGGTCCTAGGGATTGACACCTTACTCCTTCTCGCATACATATAGTAAAAATGATGCCAGCCAGCCCACACAACTTGCACCTAACCGTGTATTGGCTGTGTACTGCATACATCAGACAGAGTAAACCCCGAACTATAGGTCTGCCAACTACTGCATTTGCAAGGTAAGATACTTTCTTATATACCACTTGTAAGGGGTATTAGAATATGATAGCATATGTATAGACCTGCCGCATGTATGCAAGGGAATATAGTGGGCTACTGGGCTACTTGCAGAGATCTAATAGCCACTTGGGACAAGTACTCTGTCCAATAGTATGTGCCCCATAATATTCACTAAGCCACATGGCTGGAAAATCCACTAAAGTACACAGAGGAGATGGCAAACAGTTGGTTCACAGGACAGTTGCATGGCTGTCTATGCCAGCAGAGCATGGGATGGTCATCCCCCACCCCCCCAACACATCAGTGTTCCAAAACAACTGCTGTAACAGTACGTCTGCAATGATATGTCAGCAAACCTGACAATTCCATGGCTGAGACAGAGAACCTATAGTGACATGCAGTCTTTCCCACATAATGCAGGGGTGACAATGTATGTCTGTATGCTGTTGACAGTGTGAAGAATGAAATCTCTCTGTCTGGTGGCTGGTGTGGCCCACAGGGCTAGGGACATTAGCATGGATGATGGTGTTGATGGTTTGAATCTTACAGCATCTACATCTTTTGCATGTGAGGTACTCGTATGGTGGAATTCCCACAGACTTTCATACCCCTCAGTCTGTTACTGAAAGAAAGCTGGACAAAGCCAGAGATAATAGAGGGACAAAGGGCCACAACTACAGACAGACATTACACATCCTCTGATGAACCTAGAAGGTGGCTAGTATAACAGCATTTTTGCAACAGGACGGATTAGCTGCAGGATGTAAAGGCCATCACTTAAATGTGTCAGTATTTACAACAATTCACTGACTGCATGTTATAGTATTTTACCAGAAAACTACAAATGTATGAGGAACAGCCTAGACATATGGGGCAAAATGCTGGACATTCTGCAAAAACTTGTACAGGGAGAGGTATGCGGACTGTCACCCTGTGTGTAGTGTTACATCATGTACCCCAATCACATCATACCTCTCAACCTGTTAGAGCAGGGAATCTGGATAATGCCATGAAGAAAAAGTGGGACAAAGGCTCAAAAATAGGGACAATGTATAAATATTGCTATTACAAACTTAGAAAGTTGAATGAATAACAGGTCTTGCATTAGCATGATTATCCTGATGGGTATGGAGTCTGAAACTCAAATGTCACCAGAGCTGTGGATTTCTAACTTCAATATGTAATCATTTGCCCCTAATTTTCCAGACAACCACACTTTTATGAAAAAGGACCAAAACTATGAGGCAAACATCTGGACAGTCTGTGAAAATCTGTACATTTGAGAGGTATGAGTCACATATTAACTACAGCAAACATCCAGTGAATGCCTTGGACAAGTACAGGGAAGTGCTGTACTGCAGAAACAGGTACAGCAGCCAATGTATGCAGCACACAAAATCCCAAACCGGAGTACAGGTAGGTCTAGCCGGGAGTCAACTTGTAAGTACTGACAGTCACACTGGGCATGCTCCTACAATTAGCTAACCTGAGTGCAAATCTGTTGTCTCTTCCTCACAAAGACCTGCTATTTGGAAATATGTCTGTACATACAGACAGCTACATATACATATCTGTCTGTCCCTATCCCCCTCACACATGGTCAGTATATCTACCAGTATGCGGCACACACACACACATATATATATATATATATATATATATATATATGATGACACTAAACATATAGCTATATAAAGTACAATGATACACAGACTCTCCACATATATCTACATAAAACATTTAAATAATGTACACGCACAGCAACAGGTAAGGAGAAATCTCATTTATACACATTAGTGTGTGTGTGTGTGTGTGTGTGTGTGTGTGTGTGTGTGTGTGTGTGTGTGTGTGTGTGTGTGTGTGTGTGTGTGTGTGTCTGTATTTATGTATAATGTGTGGAGATGTACAAATGTTCTCACATAACCTCTGAATGCTGGGATTATCTGCACTTACACATCACAACAGTTGTCTGATGGGACCAGACCAAAGCCGCAACAGTACATAACCCACTTACCCACAGACCCCTATGCCTGCAGAATGTCCTCCTGTAGACAGACACAGTTCAGCAGGTGTAATATAGAATGGTTGCAATGCATGCCTTTGACAAGCCATATTGTCCCTGGCCACATGTCTACCTATCTAACTGCAACCGACCACATATGGCCATACTGTTAACTGTACACACATAGCAGGGCTATTAACAGGTATATCACTCCCAGGACACTAAATAAAGTAACAGTAAAAAAGCAATACCACTCTGCAGGACACACATGCTAACAGAAAGCTAATATGTGTACTCCACAATTACTGTGCCTGCATTCACATATGCAACAGGTATAACGTGTGTCCCGTGCAATAAATACTCCAAGCTACAGTGTGTACTACTATACAGGTTGGGGTTCTAATATCACATTAGCCAATGTGTGTGTGTGTGTGTGTGTGTGTGTGTGTGTGTGTGTGTGTGTGTGTGTGTGTGTGTGTGTGTGTGTGTGTGCGTGTGTGTATGTGCATGTGTGCGTGTGTGTGTGTATGCGCGCATATGTGTGTGTGTAAATATATCCCCTTGCAGCACTACAGACATGCCCACATGGCCTACCTCTGTACAGTGATTATGCATTTTAAGGCCCTGTGATTACCTGATGGCCTCTACATTGCCCTCTATTACAAGGCCTGCTGATGTCATCCACCTTAAGAGTGCTAGCTGACAGTCTAATATAAGATAAACTCTATGGAGCATGCGATAACTACTGAAAGCTGTAGTGTGTAATACTAATTAGGTAGGATTTCTAGTATCACATCAGCCAAATATATACCCTTGCAGCACTACAGACATGCCCTTACAGACTATCCCTATGCAATGATTATGCATTTTATGGCCCTGTAACTAGCTGATGGTCAATTGCCTCCCTCTACAAATTCATAACTGATGTCCGTCACCTGTCTAACCCGGACACTGGATATTATTTGTAGATGTGTCAACTCCATCACCACACCTTGTTGATTTGTACGTTCGGAAAACCTAGATGACACGTATCAAGAGCAGCAGACTTTATCGAAAAGTATAAATGCATGAGTACGCTGACTGCCCCCATTGTCCTTGATAGACTGTTCTACACATAAGCACATAGGGAGACATGTACATATAGTGCCATACCATGCTGATGTCATATCTGCTGTGCTGCCCTGACATTCTGTGCCACTGTATTGATGCCATATGTCCATGGTTTATTTCCTCAGACCCCTGCAACAGAAACATGCATAAGTCGGTGACACACCTGTCATTCTGTAACACTCCCGCCCATACCTCTCAACCTGGAAACATCAAAAATCTGGACAAAGCCCTTACAAAATAGGTAGAAATCTTTTGGACACATAATTATGAAACCCTGCCCACTCTAATGGGATTGTGGGATATCAACTTTCAAATACAAACTGAAGAACAGACAGCCAAAATATGGACCCCAGATCCTGTAGTAAATGATAACCATTTTTGAATGTGTAGCAATGATATTCTCTGGAAAGGGAGAAGATTATGAGCCTTAGGATTTTGTTTTTGGTGATTTGCAGTATGTGGGTTTTGTGGTAAAAGTAGGGCATTTACTGGTAGGCAATATTCTAAGCTTAGCAAAAGAATATTGTAGTTTGCTAGGATTGGGCCTCCAAAAGTAATTCTCCATGGCCTACTGATCAGTGTTGTAGCTAGAGTTTGTGCTGCCTGGGGCTGTCTGAGTATGCCACCCTTTCTCCCTCACAAAATCATGGTCAAATGATGTCCCCCCACCCATACATAGCCCTCCCCCTGCAGCCATTCCAGTGTCCTATTACTTGGCTATTTCACCTCATTTACCATAAACACTAACGTGCATACTGCTTTACTTCTACAGTGATTATTTGGATTTCATTTAAAACTTTTACTTTCTATTTTATAGCACAAACACCAATAGACATCTGCTAAACAAAGCAATACAGTCTCACAGTGAAAACAGACTTATCATTACAACTTCCCTGCCCTTGAAACTCACATTCATTGAAACAGCATTGAAACCCACATTCAAAGAAAATGCATCTATAGTTTACTTTCGTGTTTCAATTAGAAGTCACTTAATTTAAATAATATTTCCAAATAAGATATTATTAGTAGGTAATTAATCCTTTGAGGTATTAAACCATGAAACAACTGTAAAATCATTCATTGTGTACTACGGACACTGGCAAGAGAACATATCCAACACTTGTT
Source organism: Protopterus annectens (assembly GCF_019279795.1). Lineage (NCBI taxonomy): Eukaryota > Metazoa > Chordata > Ceratodontiformes > Protopteridae > Protopterus > Protopterus annectens. Next base: position 1,937,060,626 of record NC_056728.1, read on the forward strand.
CAGCTACATGAGCATAATGGTTTCAATATGTATTATGGTAACAGCCTGCTAATGAAATTATATTTTTTCTCTAGGTTCCACTTCGAACACCAACATTTTGGCCAGAAATCATGGTATATAACCCCTTGTTACATTTGCTTAGGAAAGAACAGTATTCATGACAGCAAAAGTTATTCTAGTACATTTCACTAGCAATTCAGTATGCTGGCATGTCTCTGGTCAACTAAAACTGTAGAATTTCTCATTAGTATACACAGGTCAGCATTTTAACATTTATGATGACAAAGAGATGAGAGAGATACTGATGATTACAAATAATTTATTCTGCATTCTTTATTATAATCATGTTAAATACTAAAACTATTTTTAACTGTAATAAATATAAACGCTCAGGAGCAACCCAGCACAGAACCACAAGTTCAGCATATATCTATGCACTGGAGGTATAGTCTCTAACAGTGATAGTATTTGATATAAATTCCAACAGCAGGTAGATAAAATCCAGAGGCAAAGTAAAAATAATATCCTTTTATTCCAGACACATGCGAAGGTAAGCGCTTTTGCCAAGAGGCTTTGTCAAACCTTGAACAAACAGAGTGTAAAATCTCAGTAGAATTGATAAATTTTCATGTAACAACTGTAACTACTGTCCCTACATTTTTAAACATAATATGTTTGTACACCCAGTGACCACACAGTGTTATCAGTTTAACGTAGTGGCCTACTGTAACTCAGGACACATATTTTATATAGCAATATGCACATGTTGCCCTGAGTTTTATGCAGGCAAAACTGATAGGAGGCTTAAAGATCATATCAGAGAACATCTATACCAGATACGTATTTGTTCCAATACTAATGCCCTATCCTAACATATTCTTGAAGTAGGGACAGAACATACATTTTGTTTCTTGGTGATTCAAATGAATCATTCTGGTATCAGGGGTGGAGATGTCAGGAATCACACGGAAAGAATGGAAGTTAAATGGATAATACAGTTTAAAGCACATGCCAGTCCGGGGTTAAATGATAAAATTCCCCTGAAACCTGTCTTGAAAAATAGGAAGTTGGTAGTTAGGTAAATGATGGGGTTAGTACACCAGTGTTTAAAATTATGTTCTGTGATATATATTTATTTTACATGTTAATATGTATATATTTTTAATCATGGTAACTGTTACATACTCATTCATCTTTGAATTTTATCCATATGGATGTAATGTTTTAATATGCTTATTTGTTATGATACATTTTTAGAAGCACTTGACAGTGTTCAGCCTATGACTTTAAGAGGACTGCTGACTTGATTGGTATCAATTAGCTAATTACCAGTTAGATATATAGTAGTAGGTGATTTTACACTCTGTTTGTTCAAGGTTTGACAAAGCCTCTTGGCGAAAGCGCTTACCTTCACGTGTGTTTGGAATAAAAAGATATTATTTTTACTTTGCCTCTGGATTTTATCTACCTGCTGTTGGAATTTATATCAAATACTATCACTGTTAGAGACTATACCTCCAGTGCATAGATATATGCTGAACTTTTGGTTCTGTGCTGGGTTGCTCCTGAGCGTTTATATTTATTACAGTTACTTTGCACTTTTTTGGATATGGAGCATTTATCCCTTGGTGGGTGACGTGTCTATTTTCAGTTTAAAACTATTTGTAACTGCACAAATCACTTCTTATGACAATAAACATGAAAACATCTCTAAGTTGTTATAGCACACTTACATCAATAGATACCTTCCTACTACCTAGCACTGCACACTTGCATCAAAATGCATTGAAGTGTACAAAATACTATGATCTTTACAAAGAAAATCTTTGTTGCAACTATTATGGTTAGTCACAAGACCTAGTTCCAAAACGATAGGGCAGTCTTGCAGACATGCAGTGTAAAATTGAACCATTACATGAAACAAAATATTGCAGATAATACCCAAAGCCTAATAAATATTGTGAAAAACATCACAGAGATTAGGAATAGCAAAGCAGAAGAGAACAAGTCACTATGCAATGTGAGCTCGAAGCAAGTTCTCATACTGAAAGGCCATAAAAAGCACTTTAGCGATATGAAAATATAAAGCCATATCAAATGAAAATGCACAAACAGTGCTTAAATGGAAACCGAATGCAATCATTTTTATCAGCGGACCTCTCACTTTAAATAAATAGCAGCAGACCTCCCACTTCAAATAAATAGCAGCAGACCTCACACACACATCAAATAAATAGCAGTGAATGCAAATCAAATTGCATGCGTGTTCCTGAATGGCAGGCTGGCAGCTTACATCTATGAAAGATCCAATACGAGTTATCTATGGAAGATAAATGTAGTAGCAGCTCAGTGCCTCAGTGTGTTTTATCTGGAAGACGAATGTGTAGTCCAGGCTTCTCATTCCTAACTGGAAGACCAGAATATGTAGTTCAGGTTCTCATGTATAACTGTAGCGAATGTTTAATTCAGGACAAGTCCTAAGTTCAGGCTTCTTGTACTGGAAGACCAAAATGTGTAGTTTATGTTGTCAGGCTTCTCATAATCTGGCCCAGCCCTTGGAGCCCTCAGCTGAATTCCAACAAGCTGGACGAAGCTGATGTCACTGCGCATGCCTCCGCGTAATGACATCAGTCCAAAAAAAGAAAACAACGGAAATAAAATTAAACAAAAAAAAAAAGTCCAGAAAATTTGGAGATTAAAGAGTGCCACTCAGGAATCGTGACACCCCATTATTTGGACCTCAAAAACTGGGAAAAATCAAGAGATTTGGTAAAGTTGAGAGGTATGATCCTGCCACTGTTGTGGGCCACAACAAGTGGCATGGCAAAACAGTACAGCACTACACAAGTACTTGTCAAGTAATAAAGTCACCCTGTGCATCAGACAAATAGTAACATTTCCCTGCATCTATGGCACGGATGACAGGGATGAGGTACAGTTATCATCACAGGCACAGGGTTTTGTGTGGGGATGCTGGAAGCTTAGGCTGTGCCAAACAGTTGACAACATGTGTGTGAGTCAGGAATGGGTGCGGGTTAGATGGGCCATGGAGAAGTGTCGTGTTTCTAGGTGACCTGCATGTGACAATGGTATTTGAGTGTGTGCTTGTACACAGTCAAGCCCAGTACTAGCCCTACACTTGTGTATGGTGGACAACTGTGGACTATACATTGTAGAGTGGACAGTTCACCTTCCCTGGCCCCTAACACAAGAATTGGCTCAATGACTACGCTCTGCTGGGGCTGTGTCCCCCATGGGACCACTTAGGAACACATGCTCAAGGCCTGCCATGTTGAGGTGTGGACAGCACACTTCCCTCTGTAGTGCTGGAGGTACTGCCACTACAGGACCATGACTGTGCACAGCCACGTGGACTCTCAGCAGATGGTGTTGCTGACCTACGTCCATATGTCAGATGCCAAACTCCAACCAGATGTCCCAGAACAGACAATGTCTAGTCCAAGACAGACACTGTCTCAGCTCACTGTCTGTCCACTGCATCAGTGAACTGATCCAGGGTGTCCTCAATGTGGTGGAAGCAGTCACAGATGTCAGACTATGCTGCATCCATAACCCTAACCATATGTCTGGCATTGTGTTCAGGACATGTCTGTGCCTTCATGATGACCCGAAACATATGCCAAGATGTGACACCAGAAACAGGTGTTGGAGAGACAGCAGGCCTCCTACAAACACCCTTGTCAATCCGCCTGTATGGGACCTAGCTAGGTCTATGGCTATGGACAGTGTCTACACTCTCTGGAGACATAGTTGCCACACTTCCCTGTTCAATGTCTCCAGCCTCTGATTGTCCAATATCTGTGGCCTGTGGGGACTGGGTATGTGTGGGCATGCTGACTGTGTGCGGAGACAATGGGGCAGAAGATGGCTGTCATCCTCTGGGACAGATTCAGCCCCTGTCAACCCCACCTGTGCCACCATCATCATCAGAGTCTGATGAGACACTTACATCAGGTTGTGAGGGGGACAGACTCCAATCCCCAGGTCACCTGTGAAAACCAAGACAAAAGCAGTACATTGCTACCTGCACTATTACTGTATGTATGGTAATCCACACAAACTCATACAGATGAGAATCCACAACTGCATTACCAGTTTCACGTCTTCTCATCTCTGCTCCCATGCACAACAGACAACCTCACAACATACACATACAAGTCAAGGCTTTTATAACATGCATTTCAGCAACATCCAGTTACAGTTGCCAGTACAATATACCTGTAAGGTATGCAATATGAAAATATATGTGATAGAACTATACATACAACCCAGCACACCTATCTTGAGAATGATTTGCCACTGCTAGTGTCACTGCCTCAGCTATGTACCATCTTCCTTTTGTGTTTGAACAGGCATCTTGGGGCAATTGCCTCATGTATACCAGCCTGCATAGATGCTCATAACTATAAGTGCAAATGTGTTAATGTTCATTCAAATACACACCTGTGATTAGCCAGCCTATGCACTGTAGTTAACTTCCAGAATGGAACATACAAGTATTCTACTCCAGCTAAACACAACATTTGTACATAGGACAACATGGCAGCCCTTAACTTTCCAAGGATGTATATGATCCATACAGCAACAGTATCATACTTACCAGGTACAGGACCATGAGCTTGGCTAACATCTGATGGACCATTGAAAAGGTGAGGGAGAGATATTGTCAGTACCACTAAATGTTGCAGCACCACAAGGTAATATCTGCATATATCCACTTATACAGTAGCTACTGTGTTACTGGCTGTATTGCTGACATTCTGATTATATGTGCACAACTGAGCTTAAACATCACCCCCCCCCAATGTAGATTGACCTGACACCCATGTACGGGTATGTACAGCTTGCCACAATGACTGATACAGTATTACACTGGTGAACACAGTAAGCTTAGCTGGATGATCCTCTGCTGTGGACACTGTGGCACACACCTCCACAATGTATGGCATGATGGATGACTGGGTGCAGTCAGGTGGTCTTAGGTTTGCCAGGACTTCCTCTGTGGCTGAGAGTGGTTGTTCCATCTCAGGCTCTCCAGAAGTGGGGGCAAGATCCCTGGCAACAGCAGCTGCCCTTTGTCATGCAACATTCAGCATGTCTGTGGACCAGTGTTGGAACTGCTCATAGTTCCTCCCTGTTGGTCAATCTGATTTACATCCTGCACAAGTTCTGCCCACAATGCTACCCATTATTCCTGATTCTGCCACCCCCTGGACTCAAGATCTGATAGTGATGTCTCAGTCCATCCATTATGATGTTACTCTGCCTGTGAGATGGGGGGGTGTCTCCTGCGGTACATGGTTCCTGAAAGACAACAAAAGGGGAACACATTACAGGACCAGGTATGTGGACATCCACAATGTGCAGATCCAGCACACCCATAATGTCCTGCCCTATCCACTTCTTCCTCACACGTCATACCCCACATTCTGGCAACACACTATGTGAGTGGATATAACCAAGATAGTAGCAATACTGGGTTATGTCCCTGTGTGCCATGGCAGATTCTGCTGCATTTTCCTACACCCAGCACCGCAGTCTACTGTGGTTTGTCCCCTATGGGCAAACTCCCACTAATATGTCATACAGGCACTGCTAGATTAATAGCAGTGTGTTATTACAACTGTATGGGGACAGTCCAGCAACACCAGTGTGCCACAATGACAGTAATCAGTGCAAATCTGCTATAGTATATGTTCCCTGTAGACATACTACCTCTGAACTATACAAATGTTTGCAGAATATCAAGATGTTTGCCTCATACTTTAGGTCATTTTCACACAAATTTGTAGATGTGTGACAAATGGTTAGCGAATCATTGATGGTTGATGTCAGAAAATAAAGACAGGCATCTGGGTTTCACACATCATACCCCTCATAACTCACTCATACTACTGTAATACCTGTCATTGTATTAACTGTCTTAGTTTCTAAGAGCAATATTTAACAAGTGTCCCTAATATTGGGCCTTTGTCCCTCCATTAATTATGGCTTTGTCCAGATTACTTTCTGTAAGAGGTTGACAGGTATGTTAGGCATAGCTGTCAACCATACAGGGACAAATGTCAACAGAAACAAGGACTTGGCCAGACAACATCAGTGACACTTTGAATATGTTAGGACTATTTATGTGAGACACTGACAGAATGAGAGGAAGTGAATTACTGTACATCATTTGATGTTACAGGAGTGTAAACCCTTACTTATTGTCACTATGTATTATGTGTAATCCACTAGCTTTCCTACAACAGCCATTCATTGTAGGAGGGATTAAGAGGGACAGTGCAAAGACTTGGGTGAAATCAGGGACAGTTGAGAGGCATGCCTGTAGGTGTAGGACAGCAGAGTATCAATGACATCTCATTACCATAGGTGTAGGACAGGCTTACTGCTGTAATCCCTATTCCCCATACCTACATCCCCCATCTGCTTCCTGTTATATGGAGACATCATTTACATACCTAGTGGAGTGCAGAACTCCTTTGTTGAGCTTTGTTTCCAGTAATGTTTTGCAAAGATGGCCTCTCTGTGAGGTAAGTTTCGTACAGACTTGTTCCCCATAGGCAGCTATTTGCCTTTTTAATGTACTGCTTATTAACAGGTAATTGCTTCTGCGCCAATATGTGGCTCTGATATGGTAATTGCAACCAAAACAGCTGAATTGCACTATTAGGCAATGACATACCACCACAGTGAAATATGTCAGACCTTCATATAGACCTGGCTCTTTTCTTAGCTGTTCAGATGGATATTACTGAGGCATGGAGACTACAGCATCACAGAGGGTAGGTATCATAACTGTCAACTGTACAGATTTATGCAGTATGTCCACAGTTTTGCCTAATATGTGTGGTCAGTGTCCCATGACATTGTGGTCATCTGTCAAATCACTGTCAAATCATTGTGGGTTTAAGTCAGTAATGAAAGACACATTTGAGTGTCAGACTTCATACCTGTCAGAATATGCAAACAAATCAATAGCTGTTAGTCTATCACCTGAGTATCTTTGTAAGAGCAAACTGTAAAACATGTCCCTAACTCTGGGCCTTTGTCCCCACATTAAGTACGGCTGTGTCCGGATTTCTTGTTCTAGGGGGTTGGGGGTATGGTAGGTCTATAGCAGCTACCTTTAAGTACAGCTGTGTATGCTACAGGCTGCAGCTGCTGCTACAGGCTAAAACACATGGGGGTTGTGAACACTTTGGAGGACAGCAAGCTGCTTGTGTTTGTGTGGTAGCTGTGTCAGCCCTGTCTTTACAGCAGAGATAGTGTAAGGGTACCCTTTACAGTCCATTTGAGGCATATGATTAAGTAACGTCTCTTATGCAACAGTGCCAATACCAGAGTAGTAGGCAACATATAGTTAGGCTACACAGATACGTGCAGTGTATCCCTTCCTGCAGGCCTTTGACTTGCAAAACTGGGTAGCAGTATATTAGTTAGTAGTTACCTGTGTGGATTATGAATGCATGACTCAGTCATTACTTGCTGTCATCACAATAAAGTAATTGAACTGCAACACCAAACTGGATTTAAACCCAGGACTGTGTGTGCAAAAAGTTCTGCAAGCAAGGCATTTAACACACTGAGCTACTGAGTCAATGAATATATATGTATATATATATATATATATATATATATATATATATATATATATATATATATATATATATATATATATATATATATGTATATATATATATGTATTTGAAAGATATATTTGCACATATACAGGCTGTGTGAAACATTTCTACATCCATGAGTATGTGCATAGCTTTATATGGTTCTGTTTTCTGCACCAGGGTCCCAGTTGTACATGTACTTTGTCATTGCTGCCTTAGCAGGTGTCTTTCCACAAATTGTTGATAAAAGGGCACATATACCTGCTATCACAAGCCTCACTTACATCCATTATTAAGTCTTTGGCTGTCCTCTGGTAAATTATTGCAACAGAGTCCAAGGTATACTCCCATTTTTCCAGTAGCTTTTTTATTTAAGTTACATGCTTAATGACTGTAAGTAGCAATCAGTATGTTTTGCTTGAAACACCTGTTTAACCACAGACCTGTGTAGCATGGTGGATCGATGCAGTCTCCTATATTTGAAAGGGGCCCAGGTCCAACACTTGGCAGAGGTGTTTATTTTCTACACAAGACTAACACTGTAATAGACACTTATAGACATTAAAGCACTTTAAAGCTCATTTACCCTGAGCTTAGTGAAGCATCATGCCCTGCCGCTCCCCACAAACCCGTGCTAAAAAAAATAAAGAAAAGAAAAAGGGGGTGATAGGAAAGTGATGAAATGGGGCACGCAGGGGGAAAACAATGTGAAAAGCAGGTAGGGATGTGCAGGATTGGTGTAGGAAAAAACATATCTATCCATTTCTTGTACAGCAACAACTGTGCATTTTGACAGGTTTTATAGATGAATTTGGACTCTCAAACCCCAGAGAGAAGGGTGTGGACAACATAAATGTGTTGTTAAGCCAATTGGACCAAATTAGTTGTGTCCAATGGACGTGTGCGAAATGGAGAGCATTGTATGGGGCAATATTTTTTGTGGGACAGTTGTCCATTTTTTTTTTTTTTTTTTTTATAAGGAGAGAGTGGAATGTTGGGGAAGGGACATAGGTATGTGTTGGGAGGTAAGTTGGGTAGGAGGGGATGCCTTTGCAGACAGACAAGAGAGCAGACAGAGGCAGTGTTTGATACATGAGGGAGTAAACACATTGGATGGGATGGGTGTTGTGGATTCTGATCCTCACCCATGGGACAGTTGACACTACTCCTTCACTGCCCCAAAGATGGCTGTGCTGCAAGCTGGGTACCAGGGCCAGCCTGCCCCACTAATTTGGTCAGTGTGCCCTCAATATGACATAGGAGATGTTCATAGGTCCAATGAATGATCCTGTGCACCATGACTGGCAGTTGCTCTTGGGTGACTGCAGCCTCTCTGCCACCACTCCCAGGGGGTGGCCAGGCCCCGTCTCCTGAGGCCGTTCCACCTGACCCTGCAGATGGTGCAAGGGTAGTGGAGGGGGCACCACCAGCCTGGGTCTCAGACATGCCAGGACCCGGTGCTATGGCCAGTTGAGGCAAGGTAGGCAGATCAGCAGGAAGCAGCCTACCCTGACCTGCTGTGGTGATAGAGTTATAGCAATAAGTATAGGTTAGTAATAAAAAAAAACATTGTTAGTAATAGCATGCCAGAACAGTGTAATTACCACAATCACATATCAATGCATATTATGTGAAACATCAATAAATAGCAGAACAGTCAGTATGTTAACATTACGCCAGTAACAGTTACAGCATAAGGCCAACAAAATAGGTAATTCAACAAGATATGTTAATATGCAATCATTATAATACATAACAATAATAAAACACATGCCCCAACTTACAGGTATGTAATAACATATGTTAATAGTAAAGCATAACCAATGGATAACAATAATAAATAAATGAAGATAAGGGGTGGGGAGAGAGAGAAACATTGTTCATTAGTAACATTATAGGCTATTTACTTGACAAAGTATTACTATCTACTCTATGGGTCTATCCTTTCTTTATGTGTACAAGTTCCCTATAGCAGCTGTAGCAAGTACATACTTCTCAAGCTATTCACATGGGACAGTATGGACCAAGCAGTGACAACTGCGGATACACAACTACATAGATTCATAGGTAGGTACTAGGCTATTGGCCTTAGGGCCTATATAAGCCTAGCCAAAAAGGTACCCTGGCTTTCGCCACCCAAGAAAATTATTTTCCTGTGCTCCTGTCGAGCATAGCCACAGAGGTAATCCCCGGGGTGAATTTCCTATTTCCCATCCAATCATCAAGATTTTTATTGGAGTGCTAATACGGAGCTTTGTTTGATATTGATAGGTAGTTTGATCCAGAGTATGGGAAGTCTCTGGGACAGAAATCTATTCATCCAGCATGTTCTGTTTATTGTAGTGACAAGGTTTTGGTAACTAGAGTGTGTAGCTTGGAAGGATTGGGATTTCTTTAAGTGGAGCATGTCCAACAGCTCTGGGTTTGACATAGCTTTGTATGTTAGGGCAGAGATCGCCTCTGAGTAGGTGCTATGCGACAGAGTAAAGCTGGAGTTTTTTTAGATGGTCTGCATAGGGCATCTGTTTGAGGCTGGTAATCCTCTTTGTGAGGTATTTCTGCAGCCTTTCCAGTTACTGTAGATGTCTTGTGAGGTACATACCAAAAGGGGCGTTGTACCCTATTGGGTCTAATGAGTGACAAGTAGAGGGGAACAATGACCTCTTTTTTCCTGGATGAGAAACCTTTTGTGATGAGGTGTGCCACGGAGAAGAATTTCCTGACTACTGTGGCGATGTGATTATCAAAGGAGAGACTACATGTCCACCTGTCTCCCAAAGTCTCTTATCACACTTTCAGTGTTAAGTAAGACTACCACCTATGTGGAACCTCATGGGTACAGAGTTTTTACCAAAGGGGACAACAATGCACTTTTTGGCATTGAGCTTGAGGCCATGGCTTTGACACCAGGCATCTGTCTCCATGAGGCCCTTTTGTAGGATGTCCACATCGTTAGGAGTTTCAATTATGGCTCCAAGTTTGCAGTCATCTGTGAACTTCATTAGCCCAAGAGCTTCTGTGTTAGCCTGTACTTTAGAAAAGTAGATACCAAACAGGAGAGGACCCAGGACTGAACCCTGTGGTACTCCACTTGTCACTGGTCTGAAGTCAGATTTTGAGTCTGCTACTTTCACAGTGTGGGTTCTGTCAGTGAGCCAGTTGGCAACCCATCTTGTGACATAGGGATTATACCTAGTTTAGTGAGTTTATCTATAGTTCCAGAGTGGGGGATGGTATCAAAAGCCTTGGCGAGATCTAGATAGGCTGTGTGAGCTTCCTTACCCTCGTCTATGGCTTTGATGACTGCTTCAAAGAAGTCTATCAGATTTAGGAGGCATGATCTGCCTTTTACAAACTCGAACTGGGTGGGGTCCAGAGTTCGGAGATTACCAATGTCTTTATGTATAAGATCCATGATGATATGTTCTATGGCCTTGCAGACCAGGCTCATTAGGCTAATGGAGCATTAGTTCCCAGGGTCCATGGTGGCTCCCCCTTTGTAGAGTGGGATAACCATTAATGTGCGCCATTCAGTGGGCACAAAGCCTGAGGTGAGGCTATGACTTGAACATGGTGCTAAAGTGGGGTGCCAGTTCATTCAGTAGTTCATGCAGAACGTAGCCTGGGATGTTGTCAGGTCCCATGGATGCTGTGTTCTTAGCTTTGGAGAGTGTGGTTTTTACCTGTGCAGCTGTGATTACAGGAAGATTGCATTCTTCCGGCATAGAGATGGGCCCTTTAGGGGGTGATAGAGGGGTAAAGTTAGCAATGAACTTGACTGACAGGATGTTGGCAATATTAGTTGGTACTGCATATTTAATGCCATTGTGCTGTAAGTCAGAGCAGATCTGAGTGTTGCCATTGAGATTCTTGACATAGCTATAGAATGCTTTGTGGCTGTCTTTAGAATCAGTGACAATGTTGTTTTCGTAACTAGCTTTGGAGGATTTTATTAGGGATCTCAGCTTCTTACTGAGGCTGACCAGGGAGTTCCCCCAATCATGGGATTTTATTCTTTTTTGCAAGAGTTTCTTTCATCTGTTGTAGAGTTTGTTTATGGCAGGGGACCACCAGATTAGCTTCCTTTTTTTTTAGGATAGCATCTTGGTTCTGTAAGGGTAGCACGATCCATGCACTTGTGTAAGTACTTATAAAGTGCATTTGTGTAGGATTCAGCAGTCTTACCTCTCCTGTCTGTCTGCATGGGTGTCGTGACGTTTGTCACTTCTGTCTTAAGAAGCACGAAGTTGGCTTTGGAGAAATTTTTTATGGTGGTTTTCCTAATGGGTGGTGGTGGCAGGATGTGGATGTCTAGGTTGATTAGCTTGTGGTCAGATCTGACCAATGAGGAACTGACCTCTGGTGTGGAACAGCTGTCCCCCATGTTGGTAATGACCAGGTCTAGGATATTGCTGCCCCTGGTGGGGGTGTAGATAAGTTGATCCAAGGCATTGGAATTTATGAATTCCAAAAAACGTTGAGCAAAAGAATTGGTACATGAGTAGTTTTCCCATTTAATGGTGGGATAGTTGAAATTGCCCATTATTAGTGTGTTGGGTTGTACCCTAATATTTTCCACTGTATCAAGAAATCAGGAGTGGGAATCCTGGGGCATGATGGGTGATCTGTAGCAAGTTACAATTTGGATTGTGGTCTTGCCCAGAGTTAGTTGCACTTGGATAATCTCAGATGCATTATGCTGAGCAACTAGCCTGGAGGTGTGGATATCCTTAATGAATATGGACATGCCTCCACCTTTAGTGTTTTATTCCAGGTTAGTTGGCCGAAAGGTGTGGTATGAATTATTGCCTGGTAATGCAGTTGTGCTCTCTGGAGCCTTAAACCAGGTCTCTGTCACTGCACAGATGTCATTGTTCTCCATTTAAGGAGTGCCTCAAGTGAATGCATTTTGAGTAGTATTACCCTCAGATTTTGCTTGCTTGTACCTTTTAAGATGGGGAATTTGCCATTTGAACCTTGCTTAAAAAAAGGCACTATAGGGGGGGGCAAGAGCCTTAGCCAGTAACCGGAATCCCAAGGGGGACAGGAGCAGGCCATCTCTGGCAAAGCATCATGCTCTTTTGAACATGTCATCCCAGGCAGACAGATACTGGATCCCCTTATAATGACACCAGAAGCTTAGACAATTGTTGAAATCAATCATTTTGTCCTTGTACTGTGGTATAATTTTGGGTGATGGCAGGATGCTACTGCTAGGGTCATATCTGCCTAGGCTAAAAGATTGGAGAGCTCCTCCATATCTCTTTTCATGTAGTCCAGGGAGGTATGTCTCAGGTCATTCACACCAACATGGACAATGACAGAGTCATATTTGTACTTGTTGTGGAGTGACCTGAGAGCGTGCATTATGTGGCGGATCCTGGCACCCGACAGGCAGCTGACAGTAGCTTTCTCCTTGTTTAGCCTGGTGAGTGGAACATCAATGTGCCTTATGGACTGTGGTTGAGTGGCACACTGAGGTTGTGGGCTGTGTGTCATTTGGGTTGTGTTGGGGGGTGGAGGTTGCTTGTGTTTCTGCTTTGGAGGTCTCTGTTGCTTGAGCAGATTTTTATTGAGAGTCTCCGCAAATGTAGGTCTGTGTTTCCTGTTTCTATGTGTGTGTTTTGGTAGTGTAGGTTTTGAGGGACTATGTGATGAGTGTGGTGTGGTACAAGTGTTTTCCTTCTCCTCTTGACTGTCTAGTCTAGTCTTGGATGAAGAGAGCTTTGCTTCCAGTTTGGCTATATAAGTGCATCTCTCACAGGTTGTAGTGTTGGGTGGTAGGAGGAGATGGTTGTCTGTGTACATGAGGCAATTGCAATTGGCACCGGGAATAGTTTAAACCTAGCTAAGCAATGATGCATAAAATATATATATATATATATATATATATATATGTATATATATATATAAACAAATTAACCAATTAAACAATAAAAAGCTAAAGACTGAGCCTTGTTCCAGCAGTCTTCGATCAGGCAAGTTCTAACTGCACACTCCCACCACTAGGGTGCAGAGGAACCTTCTCCAAAAAAGATGGTCTGCATTAGTGCTCAAGTTATACAAAGCTAGATTCAGCAGGTCTGAATTTAGTCTATGCTACAGCAATCAAGGCATACCAATTTCAGAAAGAAACAGTTCAAATAAGCAGGCACAATAAGCCTTTAACCAGAAACACCAAGCTCAGAAGGGCAGAATCTACCCTCTCCTCCCACAAGAGTGCAGACCACACCTTCTTAATGTAAAATAACTGGCCCAAAGCCCAAGTGCTTAAACCAGAACTAATACACTTTTAGAATAACAGACACTAAACCTTCAATCAGCAACTGCCAACTTAGAAGGATGTAAGCTACCTGTCCTGCCACAACAGTGCAGACCACAAACCTTCTTAATGCAAACAACTAGTCTGAAGCCCAAGTGCTTCTACCGAAGGCTTAGAATAACAGTTACAATCTAATCAGTCTAACAACAAGCAGTAATACAGGCAGCAGAATAAATGCAATTAAGTACTTTTAAGAACAAGCAGCAAAAGCTAAATTAAGTAGTAAAGTAGGAAGAAACAAAAATACAGTAAAAGCACATGAATAAAGTGCAATTTTTTTATATAACAATAGAAAACGAACAAACTGATTTAAACGAATTACCCAATTAACCATTAAAAAGGTTCAAAATTAAGCCCTGTTCCAGCAGTCTTCAATCAGACAAGTTCTAACTGCACACGCCTGCCACTAGGGTGCAGGGGAACCTTCTCCAAAAGAGATGGCCTGGATTAGTGCTCAAGTTATACAAACAAAACTAGATTCAGGATGGTTGAATCTAGTTTATGCTACAGCAACCAAGGCGCACCAATTTCAAAAAGCAACAGTTCAAATAAGCAGGCAGAATAAGCCTTTAACCAGAAATTCCCAGCTCAGAAACACTTGCACATCATGTGGACCTATATAATTACCAAGGTGTACCGTGGGCTGATGTGGTGATACTTTGCAATTTAGGTAAGCATTTCAGTGGTAATCCTGTGACAAATGGATTATGCACTACTAATTACATTACATGACAGTGTGACACTTGAGAGAGATGTATGTGTACCATAGAGAAACTAAACAAGTATCATATCTTGCTTGACAGGCATGGGAATAAAACCCAATACCAGTGACTGCAGGGGACATCTGCATGGAATGAATGAACTGATTGCAGCAATGTTTAACAGATGTCCCATGCATACAGCCATATCAAGATTACACATTTTATGCATTTTATTATTATTA